>NC_060278.1:90805634-90828225 GCF_021613505.1 Equus quagga | reverse complement strand
TCACCACCACCATCATCACCATCACCATTGTCACCATCACTATCACCGTTACCATCATCACCATCACCATTGTCACCATCACTATCACCATTACCATCATCACCATCACCACCACGGCTATCACCGTTATCATCTTCACTGTCATCAGCATCACCTTACAGGGTGAAGCAGGTACCATCAATGTACCACCAACTTCCCTTCAGCGTTTACCATTTCAGTGTACCGTGGCCACCTTCTAATTGCCACATCTGTATCTCTTTACCCAAGGGCTTTCTCTGGCTCCCGGAACCCACGAAGCCTGTGCTCATGCAGCTGGAAGTGCCAGGGAAGAAACGCCCACCCTCCTCAGGTTCAGCCCTCAACCAATGACTCACAGGAGTTGAGGAATAAATGTCCCTCGGGTGGGGACAACTCTGATGAATATCTTCTACATGGGTTCTCAGAGCTCCCCGGCAGAATTAAGCTCTGGTTGCCCACAGTGGTAACTTGCTTGATCACTTTCATGGGCTGCCTCCCCTTCTCTATCTCTCCTCCCCACTGTCTGGTGTTTCCTGGGATCACTATTTGCCCTGGAATCATTGTCTCAGGGGCAGCTTCTGGGGGAACTCAAGTGGAGACACTGGATCATTGTGAAGATTAAACTTGTAAAGCTCTTCACATATACCAAGGGCTTAATAAATTTATTGTTAAATGAATGAATGAATGAGGCTTCACCTGCCCCGAGGAGACAGACCCAGGGTAGGGGAAGGAGGAAGGGAGAGACCTGGGAACTTGGAGATGAGAGGGGTGGGGAGGATCCCAGAGAAGCTGCCCCTGCAGCACCCGCCCCCTGCAGCAACTGTCATGACTCCGCCCCTCCCTCTTCTGAGTTCTCTTCCCGGCCCCTCCAGATGGCTGCAGGTTCCAGGTGTGGCCAGACCGCACTGAGAAACAGGAGGACGTTCTCATCGCCAGGCTCCCGTGTTAACTCCCCGGGAGGACCACATCCACTGAGAGCTGGGTTCCAGAGAACAGAACTTGAATGAAGTAAAAGTCACATTCAACGTGTGCCTTTCATGTTCAAACAGAATTTAAATATCGTATTACAAAATGACAAGATTGTACAAAGCAACATTTAAAACATGAGAGCTGTGAAGGGAAGTCTCCGTCTTTCTGGTTCTCACAGGGCTGTTCACGGCCACAGCATTTGACCCCCCCCCCCCCCGAGCCCCAACCTTCTCATATCTCAAGGGGGCTAAGAGAGGGCAAGGGGCTTGCCCGAGGCTGCAGAGCTCTTCTAGCTTCATCTCCAGTACTGTCCCACTATACGCTGTAGGGCCACTTTCAAAGCAGTTTTTCGAGGGGTGGGGGGGTGGGGGGGTGTGCAGAACTAGCCTCTTGATAGAGGTGCTGCTTTTTTTCTTCTCCTCAGGGCTTGGAATCACGGACAAAAATCTATGGAGACCCACGTGGTGTCCTGCATGGTGCAGGAGCCGGCTGTCCTGAGGGCTGGGGAACACAGGGAGTGAGGGCTCTGTGTTCGAGGTTCTGCGGGGAGGATGTGAGAGGCATTTCAGAGGAGAACACGCCTTGGAGAAAGACGGAGACCTTCCCCTTGAACAGCTGTGCTCCCACGCTGGGTACACAGGCACAGAGTCCGTGGGGGCAAGGACATGACATCCAAGGCTGCTCCTCAGAGTCCTAGGGCTTAGGTGGGACTCGGTTTAATGACCCACTCGCCATGCGGGTTGGCGCGGTACAGATCAAAGAGGTAGGCGTCTGGGTCCAGGCGATGCTCACCTGTGGGAAGCAGGGATGAAGGAGATTGAGGTGGTGGCTGTGGAAGATGCTGCTGGCTGCCCGGAGCCCCTCACTGGCCAGGGGACCACTCCCCGAGCTGCGTAACCCTTGGCTGCTCTGGCTCACAGCTGCCCCACTCTCTGGAGAACTGACCTTCGCTGATGTCAGGTGCCTTGTCAGGGAAGTTATGCCCCCTCCAGGGCAGCCCACGGCCAGTGATTGACTGATGCAGAGGTAGGAAAGACCATTCTCCCTGCCTCTGAAGGAAACCATCCCAATGCAATTTGCGCTCCAGAGCCCCCTTGTGGCCAAACTAGGCTTCACCCCTTCCTCTCCTTCCCTCCCCTCCCTTGTAAGGCTTTGCCGGAGGAGCACTCCCTCAATGCATCAGGACTCCCTAAGCTTTGTTTAACCTCTGCTCCTTGGCCAGTGGCTCTCAAAGTGCGGTCCCTGCACCAGCAGCCTCAGCAGCACCTGGGAACTTGTTAGAAATGCAGATTCTCAGGGCCCAGGTGGCTTAATGGCCCGCGCGGGTGATTCTGATGCCACTGAAGTTTGAGAGTCGCTGCTCTGGAGAAGGCAGCTGACAACAGCTGCCCATCCTTGGTTCCCACAAAGCCATGGGACTCTCAGAGCTGGCACACGTCTGCAGAATTCCTTAAGGAATCGATGACCACTGGCCCTGGAGGAGGTCCACTTCAGCCTGGGCGGCCCAGAGACATCAGTGAAACAGGAAATTCTGCCCTCTCCATGCCCACGGCCAGCTCCAGGCAAAACTCCAAACTCCAGGGTGGAATCCTAAGGCGTGGCCCAGGCTGAGCCTAACCTCACAGCAGGGTTCCGTCTGGTTTCAAGGGGGACAGAGGCCTGAGGGGATGGCTCTTCCTGAGGTGGACTCTAACCTCCCCCAGAGAGGCCCAGTGAGCCGTCAAGGTCAAAGAGCTCCCAGGGTCCTGGGCTCCGACCCACTCCCCACCGGAAACTTACTGATATTCCCTCCAACTTCATACAGGAGGATGTTGGCTGACATCACGGACCTGCGGCTGCAAGACAGAGAGAAGAAAACTGCTGACCTCTTCTTCCGGTGGCAGCGAGACCAACAGCTGCTCATGGACCCCAGGCCTGGAAGGGGCAGCCCTCACTGATATTTGATCCCAGGTGGGAGATGGGCAGAAGGACCCTCCTGAGAGAGCCGGAGCCCAGGGACAGGGAAGATGCAGTTGGGCTGCACCTGGGGAGGGCCAGCCATGGGTCCCCCTGCCGCAAGACCCCTACCTACTGGACATCGAATGGAGGCTGCGAGGGTGGGGGGATAAGGAGTGATAGACGGGCACAGGAGCCTGCTGTGAGGGGCGAATTCTGAGGCAAGATGGACTGTGGATACTGCATAATTATGTATGAAAATTATAATTATCATACAGGTATCATATAATTATCATATGATAATTATGGATAGCCTGAGTTCAATTCCAGAATCTGTCCTCTATTTGCTGTGTGGCTCTGGGCAAGCCCCTTCCCCTCTCTGAGCCTTAGTTTTCCCATCTGTACATCTAGTCCAGGAACTGGACTAGATACTTGCTAAAGACCCACAGTCCAAGAGTCCTTCGTGCCAGGTCCATCAAGGAGGCTCCTGAGAGCTCAATCTGTTTCTTGCATCCTGGAATGACAGAAGCATATCGGCCCACTGATCCTCTTTCAGCTCTTTGGCCATGCTGCCTCAGCACCTTTACTTATGCAGTTTTCTGTGCCTGGAAGCCTTACTTCATTCCCCAATCTATACCAGGTGCCTTGTTTTACATTCACATTGTGCCCTGTATTTCTTATAAAATCTAACACAGTTTGTAACTTGGTATTTACTTTGTGGCTATTTGGCTCATGTCTATCTCTTCCACAGGGCTGTGAACTTGCAAGGCCAGGGCCCTTGTCGGTTCTTTTCATTATGATTCTAGCATTCCACATGATACCTGGTCTATAGTAGGTGTTTAGTAAATACCTGTGAGTGAATGAATGAATGATGACTATTATCATTATTACTTGGAGCAAAGAAGCTCTCTAAAGAAGGTTGGAGAACCCAGTTCTGACCACCCCAGAAGGGGAAAGGCCAACAGCACGTGCAAATCCCCTCGAAGGCTTCAGCTCTCCCTGCACCTACTGCCTGCTCCCTGCAGGGGAGAGCTGCTTATCTCAGGGGGGCCCCTTACCGTGGGAGGAGGCTGTCTGTGTCCTCATTGCCCTCTTGACCCTGGGAACTGGCGCTGAGGTGCTCTGTGAACTGCCTGAGGACGTGGGCCACTCTGGTGCCCGGGGTCAGGGGCACCTCCAGGGGACCTTTGATAGGCCAGGCCACCTGGATCTTTGCTACTTTGGGAGTCTGCAGAGGAAGAGAAAGATCCATACAGAGGCACACACGTGCATGCCTGGAATTCAAATGTGTGTGCATAAACACACTTACACAAATACCCACACTCAACATGCAAAATGCACACATACACACCAGCTGCTTGTGCACAGATCGTAGCATGACCACATACAGAACGTCCCCCAAAGTGTGCATACATAGACACAGGCATAGAAACATATGTGTGCACAGGCGTTCATACTCGTACACACAACAGGAGTGCATGCAATGCACTTAGAAACGCATGCATCTAGGTTTATATAAATACCCATCATGCACAATGCGATACTGGTCAATTTCTCTGTTCTGGACTTTCTTAAGAAACCCGGTTCAGGACTCTCCCCAGGATCATTCCGTATTCTTGGAAGGCCTTTCCCTTCTCCTGCCCACCTGCACGCCCCAATCACTCCAGACAGCGACCCCTACTTCCCCAACCCTCAGTCAGGGACACGAGGGGCTGCTTAAAAACGGCGCAGGGGAGATAGCGTCTAGAAACCCCACACCACACCAGTTTCCCCTTTCCTCAGCCCGTCATCTCCCTCGTTTCCGAGACACCACCTCCTCGCTCGCTCGCTCGCTGTGATGGGGCTGGGGCGCCCCCTGGTGGCCGCAATCGGCAGCGCCGTGCCTGGTGGCCTGGCAGTCAGTACCTGGAGGATGCGGATGCCTTGGGCCCCAGGCGCCCTCTGGCCGCCCATGGTCCCTTCGTCCCTCCTTCTGCCGCGGGGGGAGGAGGGGCGCACTCACCGCCTCGAGGCCGTCACCCGTCTTGTCCTTGTCTGCGTGTATCCTTCGCAGCCAGGTTGTGAGGCCCCCGTCGCAGAGCTGGGGGCGCCGGCCACTGCTGTCGTTCAGTTTTCGCACCTGGGCCACCAAGAAAGAGGCGACCTGTCCGGAAAGAATCAAGTCTTAGCTGGCCCGGGGCTACTGGGTAAGAGGCAGAGCCCTCCAGGGTCGCTGTGGCCTCTTGCCTGTCCCAGCAGGGCTTGGCAATACATAGTGGCTGACATACTAGTTTGGTGTGAGGAGGGGGGCCATTTAACCCCTAAAGAGGGCCATGGAGTAGGGATCTCTGAGAATAGAGGCCACCCTTGGGCTAAGTGGACAGTGGTGTCCCCTCACAGAGGCTGGAGCGTCATGCACCTGCTGTGGGACAGCTGCTCACTGGCACACTCAGGCGGGGTGTCCCCAAGAGCACACCTAGAGTGGGCTAAGGCTCTGAGAAGCCCCAGCCAGCCCCAGAATGGCAAATTCCCAAAGACGCCCAGGTCAACCCACTCACCTCTGTGCAAACAGAACCCAGCAGGCAGAGTCAGGAGAATCCAGACTCCACGGACTCTGATATTAAGAGCATGTGCCCTGAGGTCTGACAGAATGGGGTCCATTCTGGGCTCCTCTAATTACTGGCCCTGTGATGCCTGAACGAGACGATCCACACAGTGGAAGGTGAGGGGAACTCTTCCATTTTACTTTATCTACATTTATGTTGCCTGAAAATTTAAAAGAAGGCACTTGGGCATTTCTTGAATTTTTGAGACTCCCTACAAGAAAAAGTATTAGAATCTAATTTATTTTAGTAGTCACATTACCTCAGAGAGCTGAAAGAGCACAGAGAAGCAAGGAACTATGGGAGTGTAGGCGTGTACCTGTGTAGGGGAGGGAGGGCTGTCAGCAGAGGACGTGACTCTTGAACTAGGTCTTGAAGAATGAGCAGAGGGTACCAGGCTTCTGCCCTTTCTAAAAATGGAAGGGGGGGGGCTGGCCCCGTGGCCGAGTGGTTAAGTTCGCGCGCTCCGCTGCAGGCGGCCCAGTGTTTCGTCAGTTTGACTCCTGGGCGCGGACATGGCACTGCTCATCAAACCACGCTGAGGCAGCGTCCCACATGCCACAACTAGAAGGACCCACAACTAAGAATATGCAACTATGTACCTGGGGGCTTTGGGGAGAAAAAGGAAAAAAAAATAAAATCTTTAAAAATGGAAGGGAATTGCAGGCAGAGTGAACTGCATTAGGAAAAATCCAGAGCTGTGAAGTACAGGGTGAGTTTGGAGAACCAACTGGCATTTGGTGTGTTTAGAACACAAAGGAGTGCCTGGGTGTGATGGGGGAGAAACTGCGTACAGTCAGAGAGCTTCACTTGCTGGTTTCTGGAATTAAAAAATTGATCCTGATGACTTTATGGATGGAGGAAGGGATAGGAGGAAGGAAGAGAGAGGGAGGGTGAGGGAATGGATGGATGAGTGGAGGAGTGGATGGATGGGTAGGTGGAGGGATGTATGGGTTGGTTGGTGGGTGGGTGGGTGGATGGGTAGGTGGAGGGATGTATGGATTGGTTGGTGGGTGGGTGGGTGGATGGGTAGGTGGAGGGATGCCTGGATTGGTGGGTGGATGGATGGATGGGTAAGTGTAGGGACTCATGGATTGGTGGGTGGTTGGTGGGTGGATGGATGGATGGGTAAGTGGAGGGAAGTATGGATTGGTGGGTGGATGGATGGGTGGATGGATGGACGGGTAGGTGGAGGGACGCATGGATTGGTGGGTGGATGGATGGGTGACTAAGTGGAAGGATGAATAGAGAAACGGATGGCAGAGGCTGCATCTCTCTCAGTACAGTGGCCTGATCAGCAGTGGTGGGCCGTGCTACCTTGTGTTCGTGGGAGTCTAGAGGGCTGGCCAGGTCTTCTCAGCGCTCCTCCTCCACCCTCAACTTTCAGCAGGCCTTGCATGCCCACAGCACCAAGGGGTCTCTCTCCCCACTCTTGCCCCTCGCCCTTGCTCTGGATTCTCACTCAGGGCAAGGCTCTCGGGGGCGGAGACTGTCTTGATTATCTGGCTCTGGGCTCTGTCTTAGGCAGGCCCTGTGCTCTGAGCCTCACGGGCAGGGCTTTTTCAGCATCACTAAAGCTTTGATGTGAAGGAACTCTTTGTGGGAGCTCAGGGAACACCCATAATGTGGGGCAGACCAGATGGCAGTGGACTGACTGAGAGGTGTGGGAGTAGAGACAGAAAGTGAGGACACCTCTTGGACGCTAAGCCAGGGGGAGGAAAAAGACCCTGGCCATACACAGGATCCCACAAAGGTCCCACAAGAGACACAACCAGGGATTCAAAAGGACAGTACCCACAATCCTGGATGGCAGGGACATCAGGGCAGCTGTACCCAGAGGAGGACGGCGGCCTGTCCCTGCTACCCGGATGGACAGCCCCTCCCCTCCACTCCTAGCTGGGCAGCAGCACTCACCGTCCACAGCAGATCCTGGTAGTGCACCATCATCCGCACCACCTCAGCTGCCCCCTCCGCCAGCTGCTTCTCCTTGCTCTTGGCGAGTTTGGGGGGCCGCCCTCGGTGGAGGAAGAGATTGGGGGCCATCACTGTGGAAACGTTCCACAGCGTCATCTTGTTGCTCTGCTCCCGGGCCACCACCTTCCTGAGGAATTCCAGGAGAGCCTGGGGAAGGGCACAGCACTGCCCTCAAATCTCAGCACATCCCTGGTGCTCCCCACCTTTCCCAGAGCATCCTGCTGTGCAGCCTGCAGGTACTGGAAGAAGCCAGGGACTGGAATAGCGGTTTTCCATCAGCCCACCCCATGACCTCGCTGTGTCTCAGGTTCCTGCTCTGTGAAATGTGGCCAAAACCTTTTCCCTTCCCTACCCTCTCAGAGGTTAATGAGGCATCCAGTTCAGACTTCAATTTCCAGGCCCAAAAGAGCCACAGCTCTGGGAAATGAGTCTTTTCCTGGTGAGCCCCAGGTCAGCTCCTTCTTTCTGGGGTCTAGATCTGCCCAAAATGCAAAGGAAAGACTAGGGAAGCAGAGACAATGGGAAGAAAGGAGGAAGATGATTTTACCGACCTACCATTTGTTAAGTATTCTTTGTGCTCCTGGCCCTGTCGTTAGCACATGTATTTAATCCTCACAACAACTCTATAAAATAGGTTTTACCATTGTACCCATCATGCAGAGAAGGAAACTGTGGCTTGGAGAATGTGCCCAAGGCCACACAGCCAGTAAGGATGAAGGAAGGGAGGGAGGGGATGGAAGGATGGAAAGATGAATGGATAGATGGAAGGAAGGAAGGAAGGGAGGAAGGAAGGAAGGTAGGCATCTATTGAGCACCTGCAAAGTACCACATCTTCTACTCTATGATTCGTCATGTGTTAGCTCTTGAAATTCCCAAAACAATCACACAAGATGCTATTATAATCCTCAGTTCACTGAAAAGGAAACAGAAACTCAGAGAGGCTGTCTCTTTAACCAAAGCTGAAGCACAAGGAGTGGAGGTCCCTGGAGCCCAGCTCCACCTGATTACAAAGACTTCTTGGGGCCTCGTACGCCCACACCAGATGAGGACTCCAGGAGACCTGGGGCCTCCTCACAGCTTCACCCTAGAGATGCATCTTGGGTTTGACCCAAGGACAGCCAGGAGCGCGCTGGGAGCCAAGTGAGGGCTGTGCCCCAGCTCCAGCCCCCAGCCCTGAGCACCCACCCCTGTAGCACACAGTGGGAGTTCCCTGAGGGAGTGTTTCCCAAACTGGTGCCCCACAGAACACCAGTGCCATGTGAGGATTTCCACAAAAGAGGGAAAGTGCTACCTACTCTAGCCCCACTCAGAGAGCCCTCTTCCCTGTGCCTCCTGTTGGCACCACACAGAAGTGATGCTCGGCAGTGCCCACTCCACTGAGCACTTGTGCCTTTCAAGATTCATCTGCTTTCTTTAGGGAAAAAGTCTCAGAAAGGCCATGGCCGTCACTGTTGGTCATCCCTGCACCCCAGCACCTGGCAGAGTTGTTGAATGAATGCATGATCACATTTGGAGCCCTTACTGTGGTTGTGGGCTGAGATGATAGAACAGAGGCAGCTCATAGTAATTCTTACCTTCAGAGCGTTTCTGTTGGGTTCCGGAAGGATCAGGATGAGCAGGTGAAGGGCCTGCAGGCGCTGTTTCAGGTCGGGGATGTCTGAGGGAAGAAGGGGGGCCTGGGTCTCTGCTCTCCCAGGGGAGGCTCAGGCTCTCTCCTTCCCAGGCCCCTTCTCAGGGAGGGAAGATTCCAGAGCTGGGAAATCCCCAGACACAGCCAGGAAAACCTTCTTTGGAAGGCCTGGAACTGTTTCCTGGGCTAGTGTCAGAGCCAGACAGAGCCCCAACTAGTGCTGGTCGTGAGGTCACTCTCGATGCTGTGTGAATGAAAGGAACACACACACACGTGCATGCGTACATGGCCACACACATGTGTGCACATACAGGCCCAGATGTGCAGTCTGAGAGCTGTAGCTCAGGGTCAGAGATGCAGTGGGCCAGCAGTCACCCTCAGGAGGGGAGGTGGATAGCCTACTGTCCTGGAGAGAAGGTTTCAGGAAACCCCATGCATTCTGAGGCTTGAAGAGGAAAAGCTCTCCCGCACTGGGGCCAGGGAGAAGAGGAGGTGGGAGGTAGAGAATTCAGAGAAAGAGTTCACCAGAACCAGGCCAGACCAGCAGCTGAGAGCTCGCTGGAGCCTGGAGACGAGATGCGGAGGGGACACAGAGGCTGAGCGGCCCAGGCTTCGCCCCCAGGATCCCCTGTGGCATTCATTCATTCACGCACTTGACAAATATCGTCAAGTGCCTATCAGGTGCCATGCTCCAGTGCAGGGACCTCGGACACAGCAGTGAAGGAGCCAAACAGGTCCCAGACTTGTGGAGCTTATGTTTCAGGGGAGAAGACAGACCATAAACAAGCAAAGGAATAGCTGAGTATCCTTAGCCACTGCCTCACCCTGAGAAGAAACTGAAGCAGAGTCCTCTGACAGGCGGCGTCTGGGTCTGCCAGGCGACCTGGCTGCCAGGTCAGGGAGGGCCTCCTGGAGGCGCTGGCATTGAGCCGACATCTGAATGGCAAGAAGCAGCCAGCCAAATGAGGGGGACAGAGGATTTCCAGGTAAAGAGAGCAGCAGGCGCAGAGGCCCCGAGGAAGGAAGAAAATGGGCCTGTTAAAGCTGATGGTGGGGACGGAGGGGGACAGGAGGAGAAGGATCAGAGACAGGAGGGCCTGAGCACGGAGGAGCGCCCTGTGGGCCCAGGTCGGTGGGGAGTGAGGGTTTATTCCAGAGGGGTTCCAGGGGGTGTGGAGCCATAGAGTGACATGATTTGATCTGATCTATTCGAGAAGCAAAGGCTGGAGAGGATTTCTCAGAGGGCCCGCCCTGGCTTGGGGGTGGAAATCAGGCTGCCAGGAGCCCTGCAGCCTTTTAGAGAAAACAGAGTGTGAGGAAGAGAGCGCGCCGCACACCTGGGCTCCCCTCCAGGTCACCAGCAGGCTCTCAGGTGGGTCGCTTTATTCTTTTGAGAAAAATAAAAGTGATGGTGTTTGCGCTCTGTGGATGGTGAAGAAGTCCAGGCAGGAACATGTATTTGCAGAATATAGAGAGGGATCTGTGCAGTGCACGCCGATCTACAGATGTGCACACAGACAGAGGACAAGGACACACACGTGTGCCCACAGATACACAATTAGATGAGCCTGATAAGCTCAACCCCGTGGACATCATGACGGGGAAAAAACTGTCCATGCGAGGACGTAAGGACTGTGGTGTGCAAAACCTTACCCTCCTCTTCTCCCCCATCACGCTACACACACACACTCATGCCCATACACAAACAACACACATATGCACACACATGCTTATATGCACAAGCACTTGTACATATATGCACACACATGCACACACACACGCTTCTTCCTCCAACAGCTCGAGATCACAGCAAACAGGTAGTCCTGCCTTCCCACCACTTCCCCTCTCCAACCAAGGTCGGTGGCATCGAAGGCTCTTCTCCGCCCGTGCAGAGGGCTGGGGCACACTCACTGGGCACCACAGCGAAGGCCGGGAGGTACTCGGCAGTGAGCAGAGGCGCCGGCAGCTCCCGGATGAACCTTTTGAGCAAATCGGATGCGTCGTTGTGGTGAACCTCGTCCCAGCTAAAAACGCCAGTGTAGAAATCCCTCTCCAGCTTTCTTTCCAGCCCCTGGAGGAAGGAGGGACACTCATGAGAAGCTGGCCCAAGGCTCCAGTAAAAGCTCCTCTACCACTTCTCTGGGCCTCAGTTTCCTCATCTGCAAAGTGGGGACAATTCCTAGCAGCCACCTCCCAGGGTTGATATGAGGATTAAACGGCCAATGCGTGTGAGTCACTTAGCACAGGGTTCTGCTCAATACATGCTGGCAGTCTGACCCCAGGGCCCACACTCTTAAACCCCATGCTGTGTCCTGCCACCTCTGCCCTTTCAAACCCTCCTGGAATCCCACCGCTCAAGTAGAGACCAAAGACAGAACACAGGCAGCTAGGAACTGGATTCTCTCCCGGCTTAATGCGAAGGTGAGGGTGCTGGGCGATGCAGCCTCGATGAAGGCAGGGGGCCAAACCATTACCTTGACCCTGGCCTGGGACCCAGGCACCCTGAGAATGCCTTCCGTGTCCAGCCCTCTCTTCTCCAAACAGGACAGCAGCTACGACAGAAAGAAACCAACGTTTAAACCAGCAACTATTGAAAAGTGGGATTCCAACTGGTGTGTTCGTACCCTTGAAAACCGGGAAGAGGAGAGAGCTCAGAGAAGGGTCTCCCTCGAAATAAGAACAATAGTTTTCTTGGCCACTTCCATGAGCCAGGAGTTGCTCTGAGAGCTTTATATGCGTGTTTCTCATTTAATCCGTAATAACAGGCTACTGTTGTTATAACCCCACTTCACAGACACTCACCTCGCAAGTGTTCGAGGCTGAATTTGAAGCCAGGTCTCTCAATGCTAAAGTCACGCTCTTGTCCCCCAGGCGAGACACCTCCCAACAGTGGCACGCAGGGCCAGCCTCTCAAGGGCTAAATGAGCCCAATCTGGGAGCAACTTACGGCTTGAAGGACCAGCGGGACCTGGGTGCTGGGGAGGGCTTTGCGGTCAGCTTCGAGCAGGGCATCGAGGGGCACACCGAAAAGGCGAGTTTCTGCGGGAAGTCAAGAGAGCAGAAGGGGCCTTTCGCTTCCTGGAATGACAGCTGGGCTCCAACCTGAACGATCTGGGTACCTAGACTTGGACTCCTTTCCCTGCGTAAGGACTGAGCTCTCTGGAGAATGGCTGCGCTCAAACCCGCCCACAGTTCTCGCACAGAACACTCGGCCTCAGCAATAAGGAACACGGTAGGTGCGTCACAGAGCAGAGTCCCAGCGGGATGAAGGCATTGAAAGGACAGCGAGCTGCTGCCCCAGGGAGTGCTGGGTACAAGATATCAGAATGATCTGGGTAGGCGTCTAGCTCTGCAGGGATGGGCCACATTCCCAAGAAATGTTTCCCAGGTCTTCTCACCCACCCCACCCTGTAGTCTTCTCGGGCCAACTCCTCCTTCTGAATCTACTCTGCAATTTCCTCCTTCTCCCATCACCCGCCTGCCCCTTTCCCTGCTAAACCCCCACCCCTGGTCTGTCTTATCCACCATCCTCTTGTCTTAAAGAAACAAAAAAAGAAATCACAACGTGTAATGTTGACAGCGATGCAGTGAGATGAACGGCCTCACACACTATTGAAGGGTGACATATACCAAGAACTTGACCATATTCTAAAATGATCGAAGATGCATTCGAAGCTGCATGTACAGCAATAGTGATAGTGCTTTATAACAGGACAAACACAGAAATAATAAATGTCCACAGATGGCTATATCCATAAGGAGAAAAATAGTGCCCTCATTAGAAATTATGTTTTCAAAGAATGTTAGAGTTCTGGTAAATGATATATTGTTGTAAGTTCATTACCCCTCCAGAACCCACACCCTTGGCCATGTGAATTTGCTACTCCTCCCATTAAAGAAGCAGAAAATACTTCCCCACTCCTTGCTAGATAGCTTTGGCCAATGGAACGCTGGCCTCCGTGATGCAAGCAGAGGCTTAAAAGGCATTGTGTGGCCCATTTGTCCTCTTGTGCTTCTGCCATGGCCATGAGAACAGGCTCTGGCTTGCCTGCTGGTCCCAGGAGGACGAGAGACAAGAGAAGCAGACCCAGCCCCAGCCCACAGCTTGGAGCCAAGACCAGCCCGGAGCAGCCAACAATGCCGAGTCCGCCCCTAAACATGCCAGCAAGAGTTTTAAGTCATGAGTTTTGGGGGTGCTTGTTACGTAGCATTATTGTGGCAATAACTGAATGGCACAACTGGGAAGTGTCCATTAGTCTATAATATTAAGCGCAAAAAGGATATAAACACATGGGGGAAAAAAGGAACAAGATAACACTAAAAGTTAATAGCACTTACATCTGAATTGTACTTTTCCTTTTTGTATTTTACTGTTTCCCAAATTTCCTACAATGAGCAGGAATTGTTTTCATTCATATATTTTCAGAAAATACCTATAACGGAAAGAACTATGGCAGCCAAGCACGTTTGGGTGGAAGATGCCCCACGCAGCTCCTGGATGAGGAAGCCAGGGCTTGAGCCGCTGGGTCTGAGATGCTGGGACTGCTGACCTGTGGCCTTGCGCTTGGCTGCCTTGCTCCTCTTCAGGTCCAAGCCCAGGATGTCACAGAGCGCTGTCAGCTCGATGAGGGCCAACGAAGGGATCTTCCCCATGTCCTGCAAGGACAAGTCTCCTATCCTTGTCAAGCCGAGTCTGCCTTTGGGGATCCTAAACTTCTAGGGAGGGAAGTAGACACGATCGCTCAGGTCAGTGAGGGGTCTGTGTGTCGAGGCTCCACCATCCCCTCCCCCAGCGCCCCTGGCGGTCAGCAGGAGAAAGAGCCGAGTGGAGGAGAGCAGGGGCTCAGGATTCCATCGTAGCTCAAGTCCAAGCTGTCCCTGTGACTGGATCACAGGCTGAGCCTCGAATTCCCCATCTCTAATCATAAAATAGTGCCTACCTCAGAGTTTTTGTGCGGGTAAAACGGGCTAATAAGTATAAAGCTCTTAAGGGTGCCAGGCACATAGCGGATCCCCAGTCAATGGAAGTTGTTTTTACTACCTGTATTCCAACCTGAGGAGCTGGAGTAGAGGGTATCACCCCACTGGCCTTTTATCACTGCTTCTATTCTGCTCTTTTGTTGCTCTCCCTCGCCCCATCTGTCCCTGTCCTTGGCGGTGCCACCACGGCTCAAATGCTCCTCTTTCTCACTCTGAATAATAGAGTATTAATTGAAAAATAAAGGGTGCTCGAGCGCGCCATCTAGAGGCCACAGTGGGGATCTGCAGGCAGCCCCGCGCCTTCCTGCCGGCATCGGGTGAAAAACAGCAAGAGGTGGGGACGGGTCTGTTTACGTTGCCGGGGGGGCTTGACCAGATTATTCCCCAGTGTCCCCTTCCAGTGCCCTAAGGGGGGAAAGGAAGCATACTGTGGTTGTAGGTAATAATATTCTGGCTATAATACAGCCTAGTGCTCACTGTACGGCTTATGGAGTCACACTCTGGGATCAAATTCCAACTTTTACCTGTGAGTTTGGGCAAATAATTTACCTTTCTGTGTGTCAATTTTCTCATCTGTAAAATGGGGTTAATAACAGTATCTACTTCAGAGGCTTGTAGGGGAGATTAAACTACATAAAGCATATAAAACACAATGCCTGACACATAGTGAGTACTCAATAATTATAACTATTACTATTTTTTGTTTATTTACACCCACAATTACTGTCAACATAATAGAATGAAATTAAATAGTGTATGTAAAATTCTTGGTATAATGCCTGGGCCATGGTAAAAGGTCAATATGTGGTACCCTTGGATTATTAATTATTATCATCATTCATAGTTTAGTGGGGGAAGCCATCTCATCAAAGCTAGAAGATAATATTGAGCATTAATTATCTCTGATGCTTTACAAATAGAAAGTCATTATTTAAGAATTTTGTTTGATGTCCTATGGTTGCCTAAGAGATCACTGAGAGAAAGTAGGTACAGAGTACTTGGAAACTCTGTACTATTTTTGCAACTTCTTGCGAGTCTAAAATTATTTCAAAATAAAAAGAAAAATTCTATTTGAATGGATGAAATACTTTCACATTGCAGTAGAGGTTACTGCGGGGTTGGGGGCAAATTTCCTAAGCAGTAGGGAGTAACGGTCATTCAGGAAACCTCTGGGGGCCCCAGCATCAGCCGGCTCTGTCACTTCTGTATGAGCTTCACTTCTCTGTTTTCCATCGGTAAAGTGGGGGTGCCATGACAGCACCCACGTCCTAGGGCGTGGTAGGGAAACAAGCCAGTGTGAGCAAAGCCTCTGGAACAGTGCCCCGGGGCCAGGGAAGCCCTCAGTGAAATGTCACCTAGGATTACCCAAACACATCAAATGTGGTCATTGAAGAACCTCTTCCCTTAGGAGCAGTGGGACCTGGGAAAAACTAAGCCTGATGAGAGTTACCTGGTTACCCTGGGGGAGGGGTCTTAACTGGGAGAGGGTATGGGGGGCCTTTGAGGGGGTAGAAGTGGGCTATGCCTTGATCTGGTGGGAGTCACACAAGTACACACATCCAGCTGTGCATGGCAAGTATCTGTGCACTTTACTGTGAGTTTTACCTCAATCTTAAAAAACTGAATATAAATGATTATATCCTAATTTGGAAGGAACTGTGCTGAAACAATTTGGAAAAGAAAAAAACTGAGATGTTGGGTCTGTCTCACACCAGACACCAAAGTTAATTTTAAAAATAAGTAGAAAAATATAGATAGGTAGATAGTTGTCAATTTGTTGGATGAGGGAAGACCTTCTAAGGCTAAAAGCAAAAAAGAAGGGCATAAATGAAAATCTTGATACTGTTACTAGACTCTAGCTCCCCGCCCCCAGTCCTTGACATGGGCAGTCACTCAGTAAATATTGGTGGCATGAATTAAATGAGCGAATGATTCAACAACTGTCGTGCTGGGTGCCGGGCAGCATGGAAGGGGTGGGGGCGGGGGGGGGGCAGGATGCGCTGGTGCCTAAGGATGGGGCCTGGCCACCAGCCCTCTGGGCAGCGTCCTCACCGGCAGAGACCCTTTGCTCCAGGCACAGGGGCCTCCCGGGGACGGCCCGCCCCTCTGCAGGAGCAACGCAGCTTGTTCCGAGTAGGCAGAGTCCATGTGGAAGGCTTCCTCCCTCCCAGCCTGCGCCTGTGGCCCCTCGGGCTCTACTGCCACTGGAGAAACAGAACAGAGCAGCAGTCAGGTCCAGCTGCCTCCCTACCTGCTCCAGGCCCAGAGCCCCAGGAAGCCATTTCCCAGGCTTGTGTCCTTGCTCAGGCCCCGGGAAACTCAGTAGCAATTGCCTAAGATTAGGGGGCTGAGATCATGTCCCCAGGAAGCAAGTTCTTAGGCTGAGGACTCAGGCCCTTTGTCCCAAGAAGTGATTTCCCAGGTTCGAGCTCAAGCCCCAGGATCAAGTCAATAAGCTTCGGGCTCAGGCCCATTGCCCCGGGGAAGAAATTTTCCAGCCAAGGCCCATTGCTCCAGGAAGTAATTTTCCAGCTAAGGCCCATTGCCCCAGGAAGTAGTTTCCTTGCTAAAGTTCATTGCCCAGAATGTGATTTTCCAGGCTGAGGCCCAATGGGCCTGATGGGAGAACCCCATTCAAGGGCCCAAGTTGTCCCCTTGGGGCTCCTTCCTACAGACCCCAAGCAGAGAAGGCAAGGAACCAACAAGAAGGGGAAAATGCTCAGAGGTATGCGCCTTCTCTTACTTCACAGAGCAGCCCTTTTGTGCAGCCTGGAGGATTCCCAGGGCCCTGGAGAATGAAGGCCGCTTACCTGGACATGTAGAAGTCCCAGAACTGAGTTGAGTCCATTTCATACCCGAGTCTCCATTCTCTGAAGTCATTTCCTATGCAAGTTGCAAATTACAGACAATTCCCCATGAGTTGTGTGGGAAGCAGATGATGCTCACACAACACTGGGAAATAGGAGCCATCCATGACCCCTTCTTCACAGAGCAGCTGAAGCTCAGAAGGTCTTGCCCAAGATCCCATGGCTGCTAAGTGGGGGAGCAGGCACTGGGAGCCAGGTCTGTCTGGCTTCAATGCCTGTTGTATTAATCACATGTTATGCCACTTCAAATCTATTCTGAGAAAGAAGATGCCCATGATCTGTCAGGTTACAGGTGCCAGCAGGATATACAAATGACAATAAAAGGTATTATAATTGTACTGATAATAGTTATAGAGAGAGAGAACCTAAGCTTTCAGGCCCACCCAAGGACACACAATGGCAACAGGCAAATACACACCTGCAACATGGGGCCACAGTGGCATGCAAGCAGGTATGCCAGCACACGCCAACACAGCCCTGCAGCAGAATCACTGCGTCCCCTAGGACGTGGTGGCATCACAGAGGCCCCAGGCAGACAGAGCCTGCACTGACTCTTACGCCACTCACTTACTCCTGAATTGAAAACCCCAAAGACGTCCCTGACATCTCTGACAGGTGCCTTGTGTCGTCTTCGGGTCGAGCGGACATAGCTATCCAGCCGGCGACACACAGCGGCCACCTGGGTCTGTGTGAGGGTGGACAGGAGCCCCTGGTGATGACTGTCCAAGTCCAGGCCACCAAGGAGGCCCGACAGGCCTGTGTCCTGCAGCCACTGGGATTCAGTGTCTCCTTCTGCCAACAGAGGGAACAGCCAGATGAATATACACAACTACACACTCAGTCACACGCACTAACCAAAGCCACATGTAGAAACACACACTCATATAGACGCAAGGAGCATCCACGTATCTGATCATGAGACCCACTGACACCAGCCAAACTCTTCAACGGGGAGAAGATCTAACAAGACATCTGAGAATGTGGGGGGTACCGATGGCGTCAATCAGTTGGATTTAAACCTGTGCACCCTGGGAAACAGAGCAGGCTGAGGAAGGGCACCTGTGTGTTCTGATCCTGGAATGTAGCAATGAACTCTCATCCCCTCCCAAATCTAGCAGAAGCCACCCCAGGGTCACGTGGGCCCAGCCGTGCAGAGCGTGGGCAAGCAGTTGGTGTCCCCTTGGAAAGTCCCTCTCTATGCAAGACCTTATTTATGTTGGAACAGTCCCCTCAACTGGGCTTCATAAGGAACTGCTGTGGTCCTACAGTAAAACCCTTCATCCAAGTCGTGGGGCCCGCTGAGACCGCAGGGTCCTGGGTCCCGCCTCCAGAGATCCCGTCCCAGGAGTTCAGGCCCAGGGCCTGGAAATCTGCACTTGGATTGTCCTCCCCAGATTATTCTAATGCAATGGGGTCTTCAGATCACACCTGAGAACTGGCCTGGCGAATTCTTTCCTTATTGTGGGGGAAACAGGTGCAAGTTCGGGAAGGAAGGGGTATACACGTGTGAGCAGATTGGGGGCGTGTATTCAGTTGTGACCAAGTTAGTCAACCAGGCGCTGGTGGTTCAAAATACCTATCCTGCTTTTCAGGCAGCCTGGGTTGTGCGGATAAGCCAGACACAGAAGTCTTTCCCCCAGATCTCCCTTCGCTTGGGAATCAAACAAATGCTTCCGGGGCGGCCACAACTTTGTGCGTCCTCCCCGAACATGTGTCAGCTGGTGGAGGCGCTGAGGCTATTGTGAAGCCAGGACTTCCTTCTCTCCTGCTCACCACGGGGTCAGTCGTGCAGGATCTTATCAATAAACCAGTGTTTCCCGAAAGGCAGGCATTCGCCAAACACTGTATAATTTTTATCTGTACCTAAGAAGTCCTGGAAAATTATTTACTAAGTGTTTTTCCCTAATCATGGGTCACATTTTTACTCAATCTATTTTAAAAGGAAACATTAACCCAAGCATAAGTGGATCATCCACCATCACCTGCCATAAGTAGAAGTTAATGGGAAAACAATGAATATATTAACATTCCTGGCTCCATGCCACCCAGAAGCTCCCACTGCCCTGTGAGTCTAAAAAAGCCCCTGTTTCATTTAGTTGTCCAAAAAAAGTTCTCCTGGGGCCAGCCCGGTGGCGCAGCAATTAAGTGTGCACATTCCGCTTCAGTGGCCGGGGGTTCACTGGTTCGGATCCCAGGTGCAGACATGGCACCGCTTGGCATGTCACGCTGTGGCAGGTGTCCCACATATAAAGTAGAGGAAGATGGGCATGGATGTTAGCCCAGGGCCAGTCTTCCTCAGCAAAAAGAGGAGGATTGGCAATAGTTAGCGCAGGGCTAATCTTCCTCAAAAAAAAAAAAAAAAAGTTCTCCTTTCGCCACCCTGACCCCAAGCCCTCTGTTTTCTTTGACATTAGATTGCTGGTCATATCACGATGCCTGGCAGCTGGCCTGTGGTGGAGGGCATCTCTTAGAATCCGCTCTTGTACCACCAGGGATTTGCCGTCCACACTTGGAGACACTGCAGGAGACCATCAGGCCCTGGGGAAGTCTGGATCCCTTATCACCCTTATCACCATTTGTGTTTTGTGAACCATGGCCTGGCACAGCTGAATTCTATGCCCCACACCAAGGAGGTTTCCGCGTGGATGCCCTTTTCATTCCCTCATTCACTGAACAAGGAGGATGGAGCATGAGAACGTGCTCAGTCTGTTCCAGGCGTGGAGGATGCAGCAGTGAAAAGGACAGTGTCCCTGGCCTCCTGGGGCCTACGTTCCAGTGAGGGACACAGATGAAGGAATGCCTGTGTCATGGCAGGTGACGATAAATAAAGCCGGGCAGGGGCTGGAGAGTGAGGGGCAGGGGTGCTGTTTACACAGGGAAGCTGGGGACTGTTTTCCGAGGAAGTGACATTTGAGCCCAGTCCTGATTGGAGAGAACAAGCCACACAGGTCCTGGGGGAAGAGCTGCGAGGCCAAGGGAGCAGCGAGGACAAGGTCCTCGGGCAGGTGTGTGGGGGAGGCCAAGTGGCGAGGGGCAGAAGCAGAGAGAGGCAGACAGGGCGGACGAGATGGCGCAGCTGGGGCACAGGGGTGATTGTGTAAAGCCTTTTAAGCGATGCTGTGGTGGGGCTCTGTGTCCCCGAATTCCTCTACTCTCACCCCGCTAAGAGGTGGGGTCTAATTCCCTTCCTCTTGGAAATCAGCTGGAACTAGGCAAAGAAGATGCAACAGAAGAGATGCTGCCCCGCCTCGGAAGTTGGTCATAACGGTGAGACAGCTACCGCCTGGTGCTTGCTCTCTCTGTCTGTCTCTCTCTGTGTGTCTCTCTCCCTCTCTTTCTCTTTGGATTCTTATTATTAGAACCCAGTCGCCATGCCACGAGAAAGCCCAGGTCACACGCAGAACCCAAGAGTGGGTATTCCAGGTGACAGTCCCAGGTAAGGCCCAGATGACGGTCACATCCACGGCCAGACACGAGTGAGAAATCCTTTGAGGTGACTGCAGCCCCAGCCACTATCTGACCGTAACTGCATATGAGTCCCTGAGCAAGAACTGCCTAGCTCGACCCTTCAACTCCTGGAACAGTGAGATCTAACAATTACGATAATGATGATGATCGTTGCTTTACCCCGTTAAGTTAGGGGTAGGTTGTTACGCAATGATAGATAAGGAGACACGTGGTTGTCTATTATTCTGAGAGAGAGGGGGAGACATTTGGGAATTGTGAGCAGAGGACGTAGAATTCCACTCAACTGTTACCTCCACAGGGGACTTTGTTTTGTGTCCACTGTTGTGTGCCCAGTGCCTAAAACAGTGCCTGGAAAATAACAAGCCCTCATAAACATTTGCTGAATGGATTCATCTAAGAAGGGACACCATCTAATTTACAAGATTAAAAGATCATTTTGACTATTGTGTGGAGAGCAGACAGCAGGAAGCAAGGGTGGAGCAGGGAGCCCAGTGAAGAGGATACAACAGTCCAGACAGAGATAAGCCCTTTCATGTTCTGGTTCATGTCTGGACCTCTCGCATGTCCTCCCCTGCATAAGACCCTCCCTTCCGCCCCGCAGGCCCCAGCCGGGGCTCCTCACCCTCTGGGAGCCGGCCTTCGCTCCCATGGCTGTTCTCTTCTTTCAGTTCATCCCTCTGTTGGATCCACTCCACCTCCGTCCAAAAGCCATCCATGGACGAGCTCTCCGCTGGGGACAGCCGGGAGGGGGAGCCCTCCGCCGGGCATGCTGCTTGCACGAGGTTCTTCTGGGGAAGCTGATTAACTGGGCCTGGGGAGGGGCCAGAGCTGCGGCAAGTGGGTAAGGAGGAGAGGAGTCAGGCAAGGCTCTGCCCGTGGTGGGGTCTGTCCTGAGGCTTTGTGGTTCTCCAGAAATCTGCCTGGGGCCCCTGGGAGCCGGGCGAGCTTCCCAAGCACGTTTCTCAGGGTGACAGACACACGGCTAGTCTCAGTAAATGGACCAGTTTACCCATCGCCCCACCAGAATCACTCAGAAACAAATGACGCTGCAGAGGATGGAGAAAGGGCCAGGAGGCTCTGCTTCTTTCCACCTTCTTGGGCAAGGTGAACAATCTTTGACACATGTGGTAGAGGAAATATTAATAAGAGGGAAGTAAACATCAGGACAGGTGAGGAAACCACAGGGCAGCCCCTGCCTCATCTCACTGGATTTTTACCCAAAATGTCTATTATCTTCTGCCTACCCACACCCCTCTATTTGTGACTCTGACTTTCACTGCTCAGTTTTCCTATTTATAACATGGGACCACCTTGTCCCTTCCCCTCCTCCAGCCAGATCTGAACAGACCGAAGTACCAGACCACAGAGTTGCTATCATCAAACGAGCCAATCAGATTGTCTCGAGGTGTTGAACCAAGAGATTGAGGGGTTCAGTGTCAGGCACACGAACTAGGAGGCCGTGTAGAAATGGTGGGGCTGGAGCAGCCATTCTTCCAAGAGAAGCAGGCGGGACCCTCTGCAGCCATGGAGAGATGGGGGACCTCAGTTTGCTTTTCCAGGTCCCAGTTCCAGCCTCTCCTGGCCCAGCCAGCAGCTGTGTGATTTCTCTTAGGTCCCGGATTCCCTGCATTTTTCCTTTAATCCCTCTCTTCTGCATAAACTTCTACACATATTATTTGATTCCACTTCATGCAAACAATCCCAGAATAGGACAGTACAAATCTCTTGGCCCAGATTAATGATATTCTGGGGCTCCAGATGAGCTTGGGGATAAAATTTCTATGCTGCCACCCAGAATCCTTGAGAAATGGTGGACTCGGGACTGGAATCCACATAGACCTCTGAGACCTATCAGCAAAACGGATCATAAACCGCCCTGCCACTAGAGAGAGGAAATACATCCCCAATGTCCTCAAATGACGAAAAAGTATATTCTGTAAATTCTACAGATATTTGAGTTCAATAATGATCCCAGGCAAGATTATAGAACAAATTTCTTTATTCCACCTGCAAACAGACAAAAGGCACAGAATACAATAAACATAGATGGTCTGAATAGCCCTATTAAAAAAAAATGGACTGGGGGCCGGCTCCGTGGCCGAGTGGTTAAGTTCGCGCGCTCCGCTGCGGCGGCCCAGGGTTCGGATGCTGGGCGCAGACATGGCATC
>NC_060278.1:90698463-90805534 GCF_021613505.1 Equus quagga | reverse complement strand
TGGGGGAGATAAAGCAGAAAAAAAAAAAACAGGAAGATTGGCAACAGTTGTTAGCCCAGGTGCCAATCTTTAAAAAAAAAAAAGGACTCAATTTGGGTAAAAAAGAAAGTCATCCATTGTCGCTTTTAAAAAGCACATATGCGCTAATCATCAGGGAAATGTGAATCAAAACCACAATGAGATAGGGCCGGCCCTGTGGCATAGTGGTTAGGTTCAGCAGGCTCTGCTTCGGTGGCCTGAGGTTCCAAGGTTCAGATCCCGAGCTCAGACATGCACCACTCGTCAGCCATGCTGAGGTGGCGTCCCACATACACATGAAGGAGGATTGGCATAGATGTTAGCTCAGGGTTAATCTTCCTCAAGCAAAAAGAGGAGGATTGGCAGCAGGTGATAGCTTAGGGTGAATCTTCCTTACCAAAAAAAAAAAAAAACAACAAAAAACCCACAATGAGATATCACCTTACATCTGCTAGAATGGCCATCATCAAGAAGACAAGAGATGACAAGCATTGGCGAGGATGTGGAGAAAAGGGAACCCTTGTGCCCTGTTGGTGGGAATGCAAATTGGTGCAGCCAGTATGGAAAACACATGGAGGTTCCTTAAGAATTAAAAATAGAGCCAGCATTCTCAGTGGTATTGGTCCAGCAATCTCACTGGTATTGGTATTCATCCAAAGGAAATGAAATGAGCATCTCAAAGAGATACCCACACCCCCATGTTCATTGCAGCGTATTCACAATAGCCAAGACAGGGGAACAACCTGTGTCTGTCGATGAATGAATGGATCAAGAAAATGTGATATATATATATGTATACACACACACACACACACACAGTGGAATATTATTTGGACATAAACTGAAGGAAGTCTTGCCATTTGCAACAACATGGATGGACCCTGAAGGCATTATTGCTGAGTCAAGTAAGTCAGACGGAGAAATACTGCATGATCTCACTTCCATGTGGAATCTGAAAAGGCCGAACTCATAGAAACAGAGAGTAGATTGGTGGTTGCCAAGGGCTGGGGGCGGGGGTGGGGGTGGGTATAGGGAGATGTCGGTCAAAGGGGAGAAACTTTCAGCTATACGATGAATAAGTTCTGGGGATCTAATGAGTAGGAGAGTGACTAGGGTTAATAATATTGTATTGGATACTTGAAAGTTGCTAAGAGGGTCTATCTTAAATATTCTCACCACCAAAAAAAAGGGATAGTAATTATGTGAGGTGATGGAGATGTTAACTAACCTTTTTTTGGTAATCATTTTGCAATATATATGTATCAAATCATCACATCGTACTCCTTACACACTGTTATATGTCAATTATATCTCAACAAAGCTGGGGGGGAAGCACACATAATGCAAAATAGCCAAGGGTAAAGTAAAAAAAAGATGACCAAATATTGGGTAAATGCCAACAAAAATGACAAAGATATCAATAGTACTTTCAGATTAAAAATCATTCAAAGAGGGAAGAAAGAGTAAATCCACAAAGAACCTATGATGTTAGGAACCTTGATGCACTTAACAGCACAGCAAAAATGTAAGCAAGAACTGCTGGAAATGTGAGATTGACAGAAACATGCCAGCCTCATAGTTTGCTACTCCCCACATGAACCTCATTTTCCAGTTATGAGTTTACAGGTTCTCCGGTCTCTCCCATACCTCCATGTCTTTGCATAATTTGTCCCCTCTGCCAAGGCAGGGCTTCCCCAATCCTGGCCACTGCATCCCTTTTACATGAGATCTGGCCCACTCCTGTTGCACTGGCGTCATTCTTAAAATGAGAGCTTGGTGAGGTAGAGAAGGCAAGTCCCAATGACAGGCGCATTGCAGGAGGCCGTCGGCATCATGGGACAAGGGCAGGATAAAGGCAGGTCACACCGTCACAAGTGAGTGGAGCACAGGTGTAGTGGACATCATGGCTGCCTTCCCAACATCCTTTCCACTCATCCCCATTGTGTGGCAGCCACCACCCACTCCATCCTAGTCACCGAAACAGGTTCAGTTACGCTTAGGTTAAGATCCACTGTGTAAATGCCTGCTAATGGGTACAGCGTTTCTTTTGGGGTGATGAAAATGTTCTAAGATTGCTTGTGATGGTGACTGCACAATTCTGTGAATATACTAAAAACTGTCTGATTGTATGCTTCAAATGGGTGAACTATATGGCATGTGAATTATATCTCAATAAAGCTATTATTTAAAAAAAAAAAAACAGAAAAGAAAAGAACCACCGTGTGCATTCCTCCAGTCACAAGAATTAATTCAAAGAAGGTAAAGCTCAGGACTTCTGTTGGGAATTCTGGGATATAGACAACTTGCTGTAGACATGGGTGAAAAACAAGTAGCCCCAAGGAGTTGGTGGTCACATGATGGGGATCCAGGCTTAGAACAAAGAGGACACCACATCCAGCAATAAAAAGAAACTTTAAAAACTAGGTCCTAGACGATATCATTGAGCAGTTCAATCTCAAAAGGGACACCCACACAGTGCATTTTACACAAGATGTCCTCATCTGGGGAGGTGCCGTGGTTTTTCATCCATCCCCTCTTGACAGATGCTGGGGTTCTTTCCATTTATCAATATCACAAGGAACCCTGAGATAAACACCTTACTCTCTACCACCTTTTCCTTTGTGCCGAGGTAACAGGAGGAGAGAGTGCTACAAGTGCCACTGCTGAATGAAAGGGGTTGTGGAATTTTGACATTTCTTGCCAAATTGGCTTCCAAAAAGGATTGTTCTGTTGGATTTGTTTGCTTGCTTTTGTTTTTGCAGCCCAGAACAGGGTGTTGGTTTTGCTCCTGCTGTCTACCTGGCCCCATCTTGTGTGGTCCTGTGCCCTGGAGGCCCTGAGGCTGTATTTTGCCCTCAGCTTGAGACGCCACCCATAGATGTCCCCCCAACTTCCGGAGGTGTGAGCTACCACTCAGGGCCAGCGTCAGCGAGGTATGACCTGCTCAGTCACACAGGGACCCATGCTTAGAAGGGCCTCATGCTTGGTTTAATGCCCCACTATTATCATCTTGAAATTCTCGGTGATTTTTGAACAAGGGGCCTTATGTTCATTTTGCATGTGGCCTCTCCGGCGAGCACCTTACCCTTAGACTTTGGCTGTGCCTTTCCCCAGGAGTCCTGTCACACACCGAGCTCGACTCCAGGTTATAAACGCTCCCATCCTGAAACACACTCAAATGTGGAAAGCAAAGAAATCTCAGGTCCACGAGTGCCCACAGGAAGAGGCAGGGCACACAGCCTCTCCCCGGCAACAGCTTGGCCGTTTTCCCCAAGCAGAAGCTTCACTGGAGACCAATTCCCAGTTAATTATAAAATTGGCTGTTCCGCTTTATTTATTCTTTTCAAGAAAACTGCTAGTCAGTGCGCCTCCTGTGAATCTGTTTGGTACCCCATGCTGGTGCACAGCTCGGTTCCTTTCATTGCTCTGCGATTCGCTTGGAAATTACTAGCATCTGTGTGTTTTCATGACAGTTTGAAAACCGCGGTGAGTAAACCAAAACAGAAGGCGTCAACTGTGTCACCGCTTTGACGGCTAAGTGGTGAGAGGGGAGCAATCATTTCTCTGGGTGAACTTTTTGAGGCAATCAGACAGGGGCACAGGAAAGAACAGAAATGAAATGACATCCCATGGTTCTCAATGTGTCATTGTTCCAAGTTCCCATGTCGCAGTGTGGCAATGAGTCCCCCATTTAGCCAGAGAACGACGGGTATGCAGCACATCCACAGAATTTGTTTCGAGCTTCACAAACAGGTCAGGTTTTTGTGTTTTGTTTTTAACATTTTATTGATGCATAGTGTTTGCAGAAAAGTGCACACATCCTAAGTGTACAGCACAATTAATTGTGTCTAGTTGTAATTTTGTTTTTAAGCTTTTACTGAGCACTGCCTGCTTGCCCACTAAACAACGGATAACCAGATCGGCAAGTTTCAAAGTTCAGACAGGCCTGACTTCAACTCCTGGATCTGTCATTGATTCATGTAGTGATCTTGGGGAGCCGTGAACCTGGCAGCCTCAGCTTCCTCATTTTCACAGGGAGACTGCCTCAGGCAGCGCAGTGTAAGAGCTCCTTCTTTATTGAGCCTCTCGATGGCCAGGTAGAGAGGTGGAGAAAGGTGCCTGGAACAGGAAGTCTTCCGTGAGTGTTAATTTGATGAATATGTGTTGCTTCTGGGCGCTTCCCACCTGAGACTCAGGCAGGATGAGTGACTTGCCTGAGACTGCCCAGCCGGTGAGCAGCTCCTAGCTCCTGTCCTACAGCAAACAGCCAGAGTCGTGCGAGCCCAGCTTGTGGATGAGATACGCCACCAGGTCAGAGGGCCAGGGCAGCCCTCACAGCTGCTTAGAACTTTCCCGAATGCAAAGCCTTTCTCTCCGCATAAACAAGCTCCTTCTCCCTCCCGGTGACCTGTCCAAGCCCCTCCTCACTCTCTGTGTGACCGTGGATGTGGCCCTTTCTCTCTCTGGGCCTCAGTTTCCATAACTGTAGAATAGGCAAACAAGGGTAGGGATGGGAGATTTGCAAGACCCTTGCCCTTGGGGTCAGGGCAGGCCCCAAGAATCAGATGACAGGGCAGCAAAAGCAGTTGCCGAAGGGCAGGGCCGAGGAAACTCAAGCTCAGCTGAGAGCCTGCTTAGAGAGGCCAGAAGCCAGCATGACCAAGGGACCAGGAATGCAGCACATCAGGAGGTGCGGGTGGAGGCGTGGCTGGCCTCCTCTCCAGCTCAGCCTGGCCGAGGCCTCCCCACAAAGTGCAATAGGGCTCTTAGGCAGCCCTGGACTCCTCTCAGAGCGCCTGCCCTTGCTGTCGCCTCCCTGACTCTGATGAAACACTGACAGGTTGCAGAAAAGGGCAGTGGCTGCGTGGGCAGCGTTCTGGAGTTAAACAGAGGCTGAGCTCCATCCTCACGCCTTGACATCCTGGGTGAGAGGTTTCACCTCCCTGAGCTTCCATCTCCTCTGCAAAGAAGGGGCTAATCACAGCCACCTTCTCTGGGAGTACCCAAAAACATGTAAATAAGATGGCTGGCGAGATATCTGGCCTATACTAGGTGCACAAGAGATAGGAACTGTTGTGATATTAATTATTATTATTAGCAGCATCACCACTATCCTCATCTTGATTGTTCCAGAAGCTACAATGAGTTAAGAAGGCTCTAGTCACAAGCACAGCCCACATGGTCATAGTGACAAAGTGATCCTGACACAGGCCATGGAGTGGCTGGCACTGAGCACTCTGCCCAGTGTGCACTAACATTTACCAGGTGCAAGGTGCTGCTCTGAGCACTGCAACCGGGTCCCTCCCTCAACCCGGGACCCTGCAACATTTCGGTTGGGTCATTCTTTGTCCTGTGTATTGCAGGATGTTTAGCAGCATCCCTGGGCTCCCTCCACTAGATGCCAAAAGCATCCCTCCCACTTATGACAACCAACAATGTCTTCAGACATCACATGTCCCCCGGGGGGCAAAATCTCCCCCGCTGAGAACCTCTGCTTTACATGGAGTAACTGTAATCCTCGCAAGTTCCTACTGTTATTACTATCCCATTTTACAGATGAGTAACTTGCCCAAGGTTTCCTGGCTAGTAAATGGTAGGACTGGACTTTGAACCCAGGAAGCCTGGCTCCATAACCCATAGTCTCAACCACTAGGCAATAAGCCCCTTGTGTAACTTTTTGTCCTTAATTCTGACTTTAGCTTTTTTTTCACTGGCCAGATGCAGCCTGTGGTTGGAAAAGAAATACCACCGGCCTGGACTCAGCCCCAGCTCTCCCTCCTACCAGTAGTTCCGACTCTTTTGAAGATTCCTTGTCTCCTAGTTATCGTTGGATAATAATCTATCATAACGAGATGGACTGAGCTCAGTTCCCAGTGGGGCACGCCGGAGGAGCAACAGGCGGTCACTGTTGGGGAAAGGCCAAGCTTCACTTTGCTGAGTGGGGAACACAGGCAGGTAAGAAGCTGGGAGTGAAGAGAAAGGAGGGACAGAGGGGATGAGCTGATGGCCAGAGACGACTGCCCCCACGGGCGGAACTGCTGTATGGGTGTGATGTGATCTGTCTTTTTTCTCCTCTCCGAACATTCAGGAAATCAACGTTACCAGCCAGTGCTTTAGGAGTTGGGTTGTTTTAGAGGCCATATGATGAAACACGGACACCAGTCTCTGGTTCAGCATGGGACAAGGACAGTTGAATGCTGAATGCTCAGAGGAGCCTGGTGACACCCAGTGACAACCGTCCTTGACTTTGAAGAGTGCACAGGAGAAGATGCAAGAAGGAAAAAACAGAGACAGTGGCCTTTCCACAGTTTGCTCCCTGTTCATACTCTCCCATGAACTTTTATACATGGCATGGGTGCCAGTGGGGGCTTATGATGGAGGGTCTCTCCTCTGCTGCTCTAGGACTTGCCAGTAAGTCTGGATTCTCCATGCCCACACATGTACTTTTGTATAACTTACATGGCTATGATGTGGATGGTGCCCCTTTGGATGTAACATCTTTATGCAGTGTACAACCTAAACATCAGTACACAGCAACACTGCCATCCATGAAGCAATCCCTATGGGGACAGGGTGGCGGTGGGTCGTAAAAGGCAAATCCTGCATTTACATTTTTGAGTTTCATCTTAACTGAGCTCCTAAAACCCCTGTAAGGCAACAACTTTTCCCTTAAGATAAGACTGGCTCATTCCAGCCAGTGTGCTCATTCTTTGAATTGTTCAACGATGCTCACCATATTTCTTCCACATAATAATCCTGCTGGAGCTGATCTCTGGGTTGTGGAATTTTCAAGTATGGCTATTTTGTGCTATAGACAGCAAGAATGAGAACATTCTGAAATACAATCAATGGAATTTAGATTCCTGAATCAGATCTGAGGCTGCACCTGGAGAAAGAGAAAGGCACAGCTGGGGGTGCTCCCTTCAGCTGGTCAAGGTGGGCAACAGCCAGAGAAATGGGAGACCCGCTGGCCAAGAAGCTGTGTTTCAGGTGTGGAGACCAGGCCAGTGGTTCTCAGACCTCACTGTGCACTGGACCCACCCAGGCAGCTTTTCAAAGTCCCAGCGCCCAGGCGACACCCCAGACCCCTGCACCAAGGCCACTGGAAATGGGACCTGGGCATGCATATTGTTCAAAGCTGCCCAGTTGATTCCATTGTGCAGCCAGGGCTGGGAGGCACTGCCTGGGAGCATCATTATGTGGCTGGGGTTCAAAGAATTGCACAGAAGGTTTCAAAAGTGGGGTGGGAATGGATGGATTGCATTGAAACTCACATAGCACTTTGGGAGGGGCAGCCTGCATTTTTGAGATGGCTGGGGGCAATTAAGTTACTGCCCATGACCTCTGAGATGACAGATGTTCCCAACCAGAAGATCAGGATTGACCATTCTCCATTTGAAGTGGCAGAACGGCCACCCCCACTGGCTTTTACCACGTATGAATGTAGCTTGCCATCATCTGAACAGGAGGAGGTCTCACATTTAAAAGTCCTCTAGTTTCAATTTCTCTTGGGAAAAAAATCAAAAGAGATGATAATCCTGGGGCCCCGTCCTTCAGTGACAACAATTAGCTGAAGCCGAGTGGTGGCTGCCCCTTCAAATGAGCTTCCAGCCAGCTGTCCATCCCCTTGGTGCTTGCCAGAGAGGTTCTGAAAGCTCCCCAGGGGTTTGAGGCTGGCCCTGATCCTCTCTTTGCACAAGGTCATAGACACTAGCTTGTTCCTGCCTGAGTCACTTAATCAGATATTTTAATATGCTGGGCAACGTATAGAACAGTGTTGGCCAATACGGTAGCCACTAGCTGAGTGTGACTACTGAGCACTTAAAATGTGGTTAGTATGACTGGAGATCTGAATTTTTAATTTTATTTAATTGTAACTAATTTAAATTTAAAACTGGATGGTTGATTCAGTTACTAGAAAACTTGGATATGCGAATCTCTCCAACTTGGATGTGCAAAATCTACTCTGTAAATTCTCAGTCCTCGTCCAAGATCTACTGAATGAGAAACTCTGGGGGTGGGTGCAGTAATCTGGGTGTTAATAAGCCTCCTTGGTGATTCTGATGCACCCATCCAACCTGCAGCTTCTGCAGGGGTGCGGCAGGGTGAACTCCTGGGGGTAGAGGCAGCTGACTACGGTTTGGAGAAGCCGTGTGGAAGAGTGGCTGTGTAGACAGAACACTGCCCTTCCCCCGAGAAAGGCGCCCAGGTCCTAGCCCCTGGAGGCTGTAAATATATGTTACATGGCAAGGCGGGATTAAGGTTGCAAATGGAATTACGGGTGCTGATCAGCCGACCTTGAGATGGGAAGATTATCCTGGATTATCTCGGGGGCGGGAGGGGGGGGGGGCGGTGGAGAGGAAATGCCAGGGTCCTTAAGTGAGGAAGAAGGAGGCAGAAGAGTGAAAACCAGAGATGACAGCATGACAGGGACTCACTGGCTGCTACTGGCTTGAAGACGGAAGGAGACCATGAGCTGAGGGGGCAGACAGCCTCTAGAAGCTGGAAAATGGGTTCTCCCCTCAATTTTCCAGAAAGGACCACAGCTCTGCCAACACCTTGATTTTAGCCCAGGAAGAAAGACCCATTTTGGACTTCTGGCCTCCAGAGCTATAAGATAATAAATTTGAGGCAATTTGTTAGGGCAGCAATAGGAGACGTTCCACGCAGTGGCCAAGGGTCGATGCCCTGGAGTCAGATGGTCTGAGTCTGGGTCTGTCATTTTGATGTGTGACCATGGGAAACTATTTTAGTCTTCCCTCCCTCACCCTGCACAATGGGGATGATGACGATGACGATAGTATACACAGGGCTGTGAGGATGAGGTAAAATAGGACATGCAAAACATTTGGCTCATCGTAAGCACTCCAACAGATGTTTAAAAGCAAAACTGTCTTCTGACTAATGAGCTGCCTACAAACCACCTAAGATGGAGCAAAGAGCCCTGAGGGACAGAGCAGGAACCAGAGCAGGATGGGCTGCAGAGAGAAGGCTTCCTGGAGGAGGTGACGTTAGAACTCAGTTTTAAAGGAAGAGTCAGTGAAAGTCAAGGAGGGAATGAGATATGCAAAGCTCAGAGGAAGGGGGCAAGTTGTTATGCTGATAAGTATACAGGAATTTTGCTGGATGGATAGGAGCCTGCATTAGGGAGTGATGAGAATGGAGTTGGGAAAAAATAAGGGGTGGTGGGGAACACCTCCCCAAGCAAAATAAAATCCAGAAGCCATAACTGTAAACACCTGAAGATTGACTGTATCAAAATTTAAAACTTCTGTATTACAAACAACACCATAAACAAAATCATAAGACCAGTGATCAGCTGAGAGGAAATATTTGCAACAAATGATGAAGTGTTATTCTCTAGTCTATATAAAGAGTTCCTAGAAATCAATAAGGAAAAAAATATCCTCAAAAAACATCCAATAGAAAGGTAGACAGCAGATATGAATGAACAGCCACTGAGGAGAAAATGTAAATGCTCAGTATGAAAAGATGTTGAACCTCAGAAGTAATTAGGGAAACGCAGACTAAGACAATGAAATATTTTCACCCATCAGATTAGCAAACACCAAAAAGATTGCTAACACCCAGGGTTGACAAGTGTCACAAAAAAGACATGCTCACGCTCTGTGAGCATGTGCTGGCCAAACCTGGCAGGAGGGGGGATGGAGAATCCCAGAGTCGCGAAGGGTGGCAGCCTAACCCCTCAGTGAAGGGGCGCCTTCTCCTTCTGCTTCACTGTGAGGCAGGAGAGGAAACAGAAAGGCCTGTCAGAAGGGACCCGCCCCTTGCTGGTGTGTAAACAAGAGTCAGCCCATTTCCTCCTGCTGTGAGGCCTGGAGAGATGCGCCTGCAAGAGCATCTGCTGTAAAGCCGGGCGGAACCACCAGGGCTGCAGCCTAGTCCTAGGGGCTGCAGCACATGGTGACAGCTCTGTAGTGGAGATCTGGGAAGACGTGTGTAAACAGCAGCAAGTATTAGAATGGCACTTATTTTGCAAATAAAGGAAGCAGTTCAGAGAGGTGCGGTAACTTTCCCAAGGATAAATAGAGGATTTAAGACTCAGATGCAGGACTGGCCTGGTGGTGCAGCGGTTAAGTTCGCACATTCTGCTTCAGTGGCCCGGGGTTCGCTGGTTCGGATCCCGGCTGCAGACATGGCACCACTTGGCACACCATGCTGTGGTAGGCGTCCCACATACAAAGTAGAGGAAGATGGGCACGGACGTTAGCTCAGGGCCAGTCTTCCTTAGCCAAAAGAGGAGGACTGACAGCAGATGTTAGTTCAGGGTTAATCTTCCTCAAAAAAAAAAAAAAAAAAAAGACTCAGGTGCGGATCTTTCTATCACTCCAAGGAGTCAGGAGGCTTGAATTCACTGATCACATGAGAACAAACCTGTGCTATGTGGGCTGAACCCCGAGACCTTTCCTCTAATGGCCGGTGTCTGGCACATAAGGTGCGCTCCCTTCATACTGCCCTGTGCTGAGCCCTTCATACACATTAATTTCATTTCATCCTCACAACAAGCCTAAGAGGCAGGAACTGCCGTTCACAACCATCCTACAGAAAAGGAAACTGAGGCTCAGAGAGGTTAAGTAACTTCCCCAGAGTCCCACAGCTGGTAGGTGGTGAAGCTGGGCTTTGGTGAAGATTCAGGCTGTCCTTCTACCACTGATACATTTAAACTGTGTGTGGTGATTCAATAGGTGCTTGGGTTCACATACAGGGGTGTGTGTCTGGAGGTTTAAGGGTACAGGATATCTGGAGAGATCCATTGACATTATCCTCAATGGCAGAGACCTCAGACCTGCACATGAGCAAAATACAAGTTTAGGGGCCGGCCTGGTGGCGCAGCGGTTAAGTGTGCACGTTCCGCTTTGGCGGCCTGCGGTTCGCTGGTTCGGATCCCGGGTGCGGACATGGCACCGCTTGGCATGACATATTGTGCTAGGTGTCCCACATATAAAGTAGAGGAAGATGGGCATGATGTTATCTCAGGGCCAGTCTTCCTCAGCACAAAGAGGAGGATTGGCAGATGTTAGCTCAAGGCTAATCTTCCTCAAAAAAAAAAAAAAAGAGTTTAGGTGGACTTTGTAAAAGTGAGTTATTCTGCAAAATATCTGTGTGCAATTGGTCGAGTCCCTTAACCCACTGTTGATTAAGGGAATCTGACTGCTGCTCTAGATTCAAAATGAGTCTTCTTGCCTCTGATCTATCAGACTCTCAGCCTGTGAAAAGATGCTCAATTGCACCAATAATAAAAGAAAGTGAGTTAAAACAAGATACAATTAGCAAAGACTAAAAAGAGCAATAATGTCCAGTTAAGAATGTCAAGAACATAAAGAAACAAAGGCTGGTAGCCTCTTAGTGAGTCTGTGCAACCCTCCTGGGAAACCACTTGGCAATATGTTTCAAAGTTTTAAATGTCTATACCTTTGGACTCAGTGATTCCTATTCTGGGACTTTATCATAAGAATAAGTGAACAAAGATATATACCTAAGACAATTCAGTGTAGTTTATAATAACAAACAGAAAGGAAAAGAGAAAGAAACAGTCTAAAAGCCCATCAGAGGAGGCTAGTTAACGAAAGGACAGTTCAGTCATAAAACGAAATATCAAGCAGCGTTTAAAGGGAACAACGTAGATCTCTATTTCCATGAAAAAATATTACCAAGTGGGAGAGGTTGTTTCACACTACTACAGGTAGTATAATCCAATTTGCGTGTATAAATATAATCACATACATAGCCTAGGTCATAGATGTTTTCCATGTATGTAAATATGTTTATGAAGCATAAAATCTTACAGGCTTGACGCTGAACTGCTCACAGTTACTATTCTAGTGGGTTGGAGGGGGGAGGGGGGAGGGGATTTCACTTGCTGGTTTTTGCATTTCACAGCAATCGTGAATTCACAGAAAATACACGCCTATTTGGGAGCGAGGATGGAGGGAATCCTAACAGAGTTGTCTTGCTAGCGTTGGGTCATTAAGGCTCCTCCCAAGCTAACACTGCAGGATTCTAAGACTCAGTCCACACAGAGAGCAAACTCTAGTCCCATTCACTTTACAGGAGGTTCTGTTTGATGACAACACTGACTCCAGTCGCCGTTGCTCAGACCTTTCCCATCAGCATTTAGTGCATCATATTGTAGCGGACCAGTCTTATATCTTCCTCCTGCACCAGGCTGTGGACATCCTAAGGGCTGAGAGAGCATCTTACTCATCCTCATACCCCATGCCCATCGTGGGACTTCACACAGAAGCAGTGAGTGTCATTCATCCAGCAAACATTTCATGAGCACCTACAACGGGCCAGCCCTGCCCTGGGTGCTGAAGATACAGGGTGAACAGAACAGACCCAGCCTGGCATCTGAGAGCTTACCGTCTCCCTGGAATTTATTGAATAAATAAATGACTCACGAGTGAGTGACCAGTGAGACAAATGAACTCAGAGGGATGGAAGAACTGACATAGTGACCGTGTTGATGAGGATCAAGGCTGCCCCTGGGAGAAGCCCCAGGCGTCCTGCCCTACATACCATCTCCGGAAGCATAGGACGTCCTGACTTAATCTGATCTGATTCTTATCTAAAGTTATAGGACCACCCAATAACCAGACCCCACCTGCACTGATAACATTTTAATGATTTTTTTCATGATCTTTCCTTTGTCTTGTAGAGAAATAACTCACATACCTATGCCTTATAAATTTAGCTCTAACCCTCAGCACATTGCAGCTCTTCACTGCCTGTGGGTCCTGTCCCCATGCTATTCTCTGAATAAAAAAAGCACTACTGTTAGACCTTGAGAGTCCAAGAAATCTTTCTTTTGACTCCTTGAATCACCGAGCCCGAGCCCGAGCCCGTATCAGTGTGAACCATCCACAGGAGCATTGGCCTGGGGAGGACAGACCAGCCCTGTCCCAGGGAAGTGGTTTGCACATTTTTTTGATAGTGGAATCTCCTCTCAATGAACAAAAGAGAGAACAATGATATTATTGTAAACTCATTTTATAAGTTCAATTTAAAGTGTTTACAGATCATACAATCTATATCATTTTGATAGAGACAAAAAATATTTGGGATATACCACAGAAGTGTGTGAGGTGTTTTTTACTAGTTTTTTGATATTTAAAAAATAGAATAAAAATTAAATTCAAATAAAACTTTTACAGAATTCTGGAGTTTGAAAAACCACTGTTTTAGACGTAAGAGTGCTGGATTTGGGGGTTTTTTGGTTGTGTGTGTGTGTGTGTGTAGAGGAAGATTGGCCTGAGCTAACATCTGTGCCAATCCTCCTCTATTTTATGTGGGATGCCACTATAGCATGGCTTGATGAGCAGTGCTAGGTCCATGCCTGGGATCTGAACTGATGAACCCTGGGAAGCCGGAGTTAACCACTACACCCTCCCCCCCCCACCCCCCCACCCCCCCTCCCCCCTGCCAGGCCCCAGAAGTAAGAGTGTTGTTTTAAGTAACAAAAGGAATGCAACAAAATTCATTTGTTTATTCAACCATTAAGTATTGAGCACATCCAATGAGTCAGGCACTCTTATAGTGAATTCAATACTAATAGCCTCAGGGATCACAAGGAACCAAGAGATTAAGGGAAGGCCTCGGGTGGTCGGAGAACAGCTGCGATAGATAGGTAGGTGGGTAGATAGAGAGATGGATGAATGGATAATTAGAGACAGAGAGAGATGGAGAAAAAGGGAGAGAGAGAGATGATAGATGATAGATAGATAGAGGATAGTGTGATACGTTGAATAATAGCCCCCCAAAGATGTCCACTTCCTAATCTCTAGAACCTGTGAATATGTCAGCTCACATGACAAAAGCGGCTCTGCAGACGTGATTAAGTTAAGGATCTTGAGATGCGAAGAGTCTCCTGGATTGTCAGAGTGAGCCCAACGTAACCACAAGCGTCCTTATAAGTGAAAGAGGGAGGCATGAGGATTGGAGTCAGAAAAGGAGGTATGACAGAAGTGAAGGTCAGAGTCAGAGAGATTGGAAGATGTTACACTGCTGGCTGTGAAGACGGAAGAGGGCCATGAGCCAGGGATGCAGGCGGCCTCTAGAAGCTGGAAGAGGAAAGGAAACAGCTCCTCCCTACAGCCTCCAGGAGGAGCACAGCCCTGGTTTTTAGGATTTCTGACTTCCAGAACCATAAGACGATAAATTTGTGTTGTTTTAAGCCAGCAAGCTTGAGGTGATTTGTTACAGCAGCAATAGGAAACTAATACAGGCTAGAGAGGGAGAGAGAGAGATAACAGATGGATGGATGGATGGATGGATGGAAGGATGGATAGCTGGATTGACAGATATGCAAACAGGCACGTCTTTGGCTTATTAAGATGGATTCGCAATAAAATCACGTCCTGAGTAATTTTCGCCCAGGATAGGACAGAGCCCCCCACGCACAGGAACTCAGTGAACACGCTGAATGAATGAAATGATCTCCCTGAGCTCTCTGCCTCTTCTCTGAGCCTGGAAGTTGTTCCCGCATCTAGGAATTCTGTGGGCTCAGTTGTTCTAGGATCAGGTCCCCCCATTCCCTGACTCCACTCTCCACAGTCAGGCCACAGTCAACCTTCAGGTCCTAGGGTGGAAATGAGCAAGGCAACGGGGTCCCCTGCTGTAGGCGTGTTCTGAGCTACAACCTTCTTGGAGCGTAATTGGGCAAGATCATCAAGATTCTAATTCTTCCTTTCAAACCTGCAATTATGCTTTCAGGAATGAGTATTACCCACACAAATCCCCAAAGATGTCCATTGCAGTATTGCTTAAAAGGGTTAAAAAGAAGATGTGGTGTATATATATGCAATGGAATACTACTGAGCCATAAAAAAGACGAAATTGTGCCATTTGCAATTACATGGATAGACCTGGAGGGTATTATGCTAAGTGAAATAAGTCAGACAGAGAAAGACAAATACAGTATGACTTCACTCATCTGTGGAAGATAAACAAACACATAGATAAGGAGAACAGATTGATAGTTACCAGAGGGGGAGGGCGAAAGGGGTAAAGGGGCACATACGTATGGTGACAGATGGAAACTAGACTCTCGGTGGTGAACAGTATGCAGCCTAAACAGAAGCCGAAATGTAATAATATACACCTGAAATTTATACATTATACACCAATGTGACCTCAATAAAATAACTTTAAAAAATTAGAACCAAGCTAAATGTCCATTAGCCAGAGACTGCTCAAAATTAACCAAAGAACATCCTATAAAGTTGGATTCTGGGACGCCATTAAAATGAATGAGTCAGATCGCTTTGTTACCGACATGTAAAGATGTCCATAACGCTAATTAAGGGATAAAAGGAAGCCTAGAAGCACACGGTAGTGGGATCCTATAAAAATGTTCTCCCAAGGTATTTGCCAAAATTTTAACAGTAGTAGATTCTGGAAATAGGCATACAAACTTCTGAACTGTTTGAATTTTTATAATAATCATATCGTAATATGCTGTAATCATAGTTGGGGAAAAATGACTTTTTAAAAATTCTGGCCTGTCAGAGGCAGACTGAGTAGGGAGGAGGGGTGAGAGTTCTCAGCCGAGGTGAGCACACGTTCACATCGAGCCAGCTGAGACTCCAAAGCTTAAGGTCCTGAATCTGGAGCCCCAAATAACCCCTGGGGTCCCTAATAATCTCTACATCCAGAGGAAGGGGAAATGGCACATACTGGGGGTCACTTACGTCTCTAAGAATCGAAAAATGAGTGACCCTGCAGGGGGACAGCAGCAGGAGCCCAGGGCAGTGTGTGTCCCAGGAAGGGCCTAGGTTTGGGGTCCAGGCACCAGGGTTTGAAATACGCACCCCCACCACTTGGCAGCCAGTAACCTTGGGCCATTTACTGACCTCGCAGAGCTTCTGCTTCCTTATCTGAAGGATGCGAGGGGAGTTCCTGCCTCACAGGGATGTTGTGAGGACTGATGACATGCACCCCTGGCACATAGTAGGTCCTTGCTTTGGTCTCCTCACCCCTCAGGCCTGGCCCTGAGACACCAGAGGCCAAAGGACACCCTCCCTCCCTGCCCCACCGTGATGTCTGTACCTGCAGCCCAGGTCCACCCAGCGCCGGGCACAGTGCCCTGGCCGCCTGGCGATGCGGGCCCGTGGGATCCGAGGACATGGTGAGGCCAGGGAGAATGGGGCTAGCCGCTCCATCTGGGCGGTGGGGAGAAGGGCAGGCTCTGCCATGGGCTGGCACCTTCGTGGTTCCTGGGTCAGCTGCCTCGCTGCTGCGGCCGTGGGGCTGATTCAAGCGGCAATGAGCACAGGAGGAAGGCTACAGGGCCTCTGGGGCACACCCAAGTCCCAGACACTCCCACGCCGGGACAAATGTCCAACCCCCTCCTGGGTGGGGTTGGCTCAGCCAGGGCCACCTGCAGGCAGACACACAAACACACACACACACACACACACACACACATACACACACACACACACACACACGAGCCCTGCCCACCTGCCTGCAGTGCCGTGAAATGGGAACGGCGCCTTTAAAAACGTCATGAGATACTACTCGTACTGTTGTTGTCACTACCTACAGCTATCTGATTTTAAATAAAACTGAATCAATAAAGTATAGGGCTAATGTGGGTAGAAAAAAGCAGCCATGACCCAGAGGTCTTCACCCTGGCCTGGCCACTCCCTCTGTGCCTTTGAGCAGGTCACTTGCCTTCTCTGAGCCTTGGGTTCCTCCTCTGTGAACCGAGGATGATGACATTTGCCAGGAAACAAGAAAGCAGGCAAACAGGAGTGTGTTAAGCGTGTGACAGGGCAGGGCTTGGGGTAGGGGAAAGGGGGATGCTAAGGGAGGATGCTAAGTAAACAGGAGTGGCCGAATGTTGGGGTCCAGAAGGGCCTCCCTGGGAACTGACATTTTGCCTGGAATGTGAGGAAGTCGGAGCTCAGCATATGCAAAGATGTAGAAGTGGGGCATTTAGGGACAAGTAAGGGACATTCCTGCCAGCTTCCCTGGCTTGCTTCTCACTCCCCATATCCGTTACGCACCAGGAGTCCCTCCTCTTGCTCTCTGGCCAGGACAGAAGGCCATGGTCATCCCCAGCTTGGCCTGGCCCACCCTGCCTGCCTCTAGAACTCTGGGTGTCAGTGACACTCCCGGGCAGCGGATTTGCCTTCACACTAAGAAGAGCAGCCCCAGGAGGAGAGGCCCAAGTCCATGGGTCACCATGGTCTGCCCTGGCCTTGGGGAAGCAAGAAATGAAGCCTAATACCTGGAAGTATTGCCCCACTGGAGCCACAGTGCCCAGGACGATGCACGGCCCAGCATCAACAGATAGGGAGGAGCTCACAGGACAAAGGGTCCTCAGGAGCCCCAAGTCCCTGGCCGTCACTGGCTCCCATGTGCAGACTAGGCTGTGCAGAGAACCAAGGGCCCACTTTTCCCAAGCCATGTCTGGAACCATGCCACCAGAAGGCTGAGAGCCGGGGTCCCATCAGTGCACAGATCCTCCCTCCCAATATGTAAGCTGAACCAGCAGCGAAAGTGGGTGAAAAAGCACATTGACAGTCATAAGGAGCTTTGTGTGGGCAACACGGTAGGTGCTTAATAAAGGATGGATGGATGGATGGATGGATAGATGGATGGATGGATGGATACGTGGAGTAGTGAATGGCTGTGTACCTGAATGTGCGAGAGCATGAGTGAGTGAATGAATGAATGAATCAGTGAGCCATGAGTGAATGGGTGGATAAGTCAATGAGTGAATGAATAAATGCCATGCTCCGGTGAGTAAACAAGCTAGCACCTGAGTAAATAAACTTCTAGTCCAGAACAGAAAACCTAATTTGTTGTCACCTCCCCTAGGTGCAGGGAAGCCCTGGGAAGAAAGCAAGGAGGGAGAGTAGCCTGAATCTTGAGCAGGCGGCACTTTCAAGCTTCCTTAAGGAAGCACCACTTCTCGGCTTCCTGGAGAGCCGTGTGTACTCAGAATGAAGTGAAGGGTGCCCGAGCTCAGGGCAACATTCCTCGGCCCCGCTGGGCCCTGTCCCAGCCCTGCAGTATCGGCCAGGCCGGTTAGGTCACAGTGGAGTGACTCAGACCTGATGGCCCTGCCCCCTGGCAGCCAGTGATCCAGCCCACCCTCTCACAATCTCTGAGACGCATTTATGCCCCTCGGGTTCAGAAAGCTCCCCAGGGCTGTGTGCTGTGTGCTCAGCATTTCCTCCCTGCCTGTCTAGCCCTCCAAGCAGCTCCCACTGCCCACTGTAGCACTGTCCAACCCAGCATGAGGTAGTGGAGCCTCAGAGGCATGGGGTGAGCCTCAGCTCTGCCACTTAAGCTGTGTGTCTGCAGGCGAGTGCCTTAACCTCTCTGAGTCATAGCTTCCTCATCCTTTAAATGAAAATCTTGCCTGTCTCGAGGGGTGGTTGTGAGGATTCAGTGGGATATGGGATCGTACATGCTGAGCAACCAAACTGTGCCCAGCACATAATGGACACCAAGCACCTTATTCCAGGTGCTTGACTTTTTCTTTTGGCAGCAGTTTATGGAGATTTTATCGAGTGCCAGCCAAGCACAATGCTCAGAGCTTTACGTGCATTACCACATTCAGTCCTAACAAGGAGGGCGTTAGGGGTTGAACTACCCCAAATGTACACAGACGTCCTAACCCCCAGGGCCTCAGAATATGCCCCTATTTTGAAATACGATCTCAACAGAGGTAGTCAAGTTAACATGCAGTCATTAGGGTGGGCCCTAATCTAATGACTGGTGTCCTTATAAAAGGGGAAATTTGGACCCAGAGGCAGACACGCACAGAGGGAAGACGAGGTGAAGACACAGGCAGAAGCCGCGTGAAGATGGAGGCAGAGACTGGAGTGAAGCGGCCACAGCCAGGGACCGTCTGGAGCTGCCAGAAGCTGGAAGAAGCAAGGCAGGCTTCGTCGCCTGCAGGTTCAGAGGGAGCTCGGCTCTGTCGGCACCTTGATTTTGGACTTCGGGGCTCCAGAACTGGGAGACAATGAATTTCTGTTGTTCTAACCCACCCAGTTTGTGAAACTCTGTTGGGGCAGCCACAGGAAACTAAGGCAGAGGGATGGGCCCCATTTTGCAGATGATGACACTGAGGCTCACAGGGATGGTGGTGAGAGGGTGAGGGGCTTGCCCTTGGGATTCCAGGGTTCAGGGGTGGAAAATACAGCCCTTCCTGGGAGATGTGTCGTGACAAGGGGTTCAAGACTGTCATATGGCCCCTGCAGCTCTCCCACCGTACCCCAGTGACTGTCCTCCCAGCCTCCCTGAGCTCCTGAGGCTGGGGAGCCACGTGCACTTATTGTTCTGAGTTTACTCGTGTTTCCTACAGGCACCAACAGCGTAACCTTAAGCTGCATCGCTCTAGTCCAGGAAGAGCCAGGGGTATTACTGTGGATATTGAGAAACACTTGTCAGTTAAGGGGCCAGCCCAGTGGCGCAGCAGTTAAGTTTGAATATTCCGCTTCCGCGGCCCAGGGTTCACTGGTTGGGATCCCGGGTGCGGACATGGCACCTCTTGCCAAGCCATGCTGTGGTAGGTGTCCCACATAAAGTAGAGGAAGATGGGCACGGATGTTAGCTCAGGGCCAGTCTTCCTCAGCAAAAAGAGGAGGATTGGCAGTAGTTAGTTCAGGGCTAATCTTCCTCAAAAAAAAAAAAAAAAGCGAGAGAAATACATCAGTTAAGAGTCAGAAAATTGAGCCACTTCCAGGCTGTGTGACTTTGGGCAAGTTACTTAACCTCTCTGACCCTCAGTTTCCTCATCTGAAAATGGAACTATGACCTACCTCACAGGATTGTTGCAGGGCTCAAGGAAGATAATGTGTGGGAAGCGCTTGGTGCTGGGGCAGGCACACAGCAACAGGCACTCAGCCGTGGCTGCTATAACGGGGATGATATCTCTCAGGGAGCCTACCACTGGAGGATCACAGGGTGTGTTTACCAGACACACACACACGTCTCCTGCTTAGCAGGACAAGATGCCAAAAAGGCGGCCCCAGTCCACATCCTCAGAGGCCCACCCAGAGCAGGAAGGCGTCTCCCCACACTTCCCCACCAGCTACCGTCCAGAGCCACTTACCGGCCAGGGGCCCCAAGGAGCTTCCCCCTTGCCTTCTGCCACCAGTGCTCCCAGGAGCATGGCCAGACATCCTCCCTGCAGAGCCCGGGGTGCAGAGCCTCGCCGTGCCCACTCTCCCCTGGGTCTGAGCTCCCCCGGGAGGTCCTCTGGCTTCCCCAGAGTGGCTGCAGGTGGGGGGGCGGGGGGGGGGGGGGGGGGCGGGGGTGCGCTTGACTTTTCTAGATCAGCACAGAGGGGGACAGTCCTCCGGAGCCCGACAGCACAGGGGGCAGTGGCCGACTAGCTGTGCACAGGACTCCATGGGGCAGGCAGGTGGAGAAAATGCCAGACAAAGGCAGGGAGGAGCTCCAGCAGCAAGCGGGGCTGGTTACCAAAGCATCTACTCTATGCCGGGAAGGCTCCCGGGAAAACACAGCCCCGACAAAAGCTCATCAGCCAGAGCAAAGCACGCGTGGAGAAAGGAGTGCGTGGGTGTGCGTGTGTTTTAGGGGGTGTACAGTGGGGGCAACTTGGCAATACCTCCAATATACAAAAGCGCAGACCTTATAGTCAACATTTTCTCCTTTCAGAACTTATCCTCCAGATGGAAGGACACTTGTGTACAAAGATCTAAGTTCAAGGGTGTTCACTGCAGCCTTGTTGGTAAGAACACAAACCTCATGCAGCAAATTCAGTGGGGCTCGGATCCCAAAGGGTGGTTCTCTAGACCACACAAAGAACTCTGACTTTAGCCCTGGGACAATAGGGAGCCATAGAGGGCTTTAAGCAGGGGGAGAAATATGTTCTAATTTGTGCTTTGGATGGATGGTCCTAACAGGGCAGAAAAAGCAGAGCTGGGGAGACCAAAGGCCAGGAGATAATAATTCAGGCTCCATTCTCTCACCTGTGGACATTTTAAAAGCCTCGTAGGGGCTGGTGGGATGTGGGGTGAGAAAGAGAAGACAAAGACGATACCCAGGCAATACCCGGGACCCGTCCCCTTCTCCAGCCCATCAACCCTGCTGCCTCTGAGTAACCAGTGGGGGCAAGGACAAGGGACTTCTTCAAAGGTCAGACTTTGCGCTCCCCTTATGTTCCCCAACACTCCAACCTGGAGAACTGGCCCAGTGCATCAGGCTGGGCTCTGGAGTCCCAGGGCCTAGGTTCAAATCCTAACACCACCAATGTGACCCTGAGCAAGTTACTTGACTGCTCTGCGTCGCATTTTCCCCATCTATAAAACAGGGATAACCAAAGCCCCTACCTCCTGGAATTCTTGTGAGGGTTAAAAATGACGACGTGTGTAAAGCATGTAGAAAAGTGCCTGGGACACAGTAAGTGCTCATTAAACGGGAGCTATTCTTATCATAACCAGGCATGTGGTAGACACTGTAGATACCTGTATAATGAATATTTGTTATCAAAATCAACCTGAAGGCTCATCAAGGAGTTTGAAACTAGAGAAGGGAAGTTCACAGCAAGATCCCCCAGTCCTTTGAAGACATGGGAAAGAGTCAGGGGTTCCCACAGAGCATCGGGGACACAGCCGGGCCCCACAGCTTCTTGAACAAATGGACTTGCTCAGGCCCAGCAGGTTTGTCAGGGGTCTCCTGAGCACAGGCATCCCCTCATTTCTTTAATACGGACCCACAGCCTCCATTCCAGCCCTGCCCCAGGACCTCCTCTGAATTCAGTTGGCCAGCTTCTCCCCGTGCACCTGCTTACACCATCTTCACAGACTCGGGCTCCTCCATGGGGCCCAGGAGGCCATCTGCAATGGAGACTAGCTGAGTCCTCTGGAGGCTTTCGTGCATCCATCAGTGGAGGAGAGAAGCTGGGGGTCCCAGGTAAGCACCTCATTGGCCAAAGTCCTCTTCCCTTCCAGGCAAGTCTTCCCCATCCATTTCGGCCATTGCCGCCGCCCAGCTGACTCCGGGAAAACCAAGCTGGAAGCAAATGGAAGGTTGGGTCTAGGGGTGACGATGGAATGAAAGGGGACAGATACGTGATGGGCTGGGAAGGGCTCTACATAAATAGGACAGGCACCTTGAGCAGAGTCCGAACGTCTCCTTCTCTTACCTAATTGTAAACAAACATGACAGGTTACATAATTTGTGGGGCCCGTTAAACATGAACATGTAGGGCCCCTTGTTCAAATATTAAGACTTACAAGACAGCAGCAGCAGAGCACTAAACCAAGCATAGGGCTTTTATGAACACGGGACCTTGTGGGACTGCAGATTACAACCCGTGAAGCCAGCCCTGAACCTAAAACCCTGAGCATATGCAGTTTGCGTTTTTCTGGGGAAGGGCCCCTCGTCACAGTCATGACCGGGAAAGTTTATTTATTTATTTTTGGAAGATTAGCTCTGAGCTAACTGCTGCCAATCCTCCTCTTTTTGCTGAGGGAGACTGGCCCTGAGCTAACATCCGTGCCCATCTTCCTCTACTTTATATGTGGGACACCTACCACAGCATGGCTTTTGCCAAGCGGTGCCATGTCTGCACCCAGGATCCGAACCAGCAAACCCCGGGCTGCCAAGAAGCAGAACGTGCGAACTTAGGCGCTGTGCCACCGGGTTGGCCCCCGACTGGGAAAGTTTAAGAATCGGTGTAATTGAAGTGAAGCGAGGGGCCCTGCTTCTCACTCCCACCTCCTTTCTCCACTCAGACACGCAGGAGCTCCAAGCTGTGACTCAAACGGGGCAGAGTGGTGGGTTAGTGACACATCGCATGAGCAGACTTTGGAGTAGGGCAGGCCATGGTGGCTGTGGGGACAGAGACCAGTGGATGTATGAGAGATGGAGTCCAGGACTTGCTGATGGACTGGATGTGGACTGGGAGGAAAGAAAGGAATGAAGGCTGACTCCCGGATTTGTGGCTTGAGCAACTAGACCAACAAATGGTAGTGCTGTTAATGGAGATGGAGAAAAGCTGGCAGAAGATCAGGTGTTGTGTTTTGCTTTGTTAGGTAGAAAAAGGAATCAAGAATCCCATTCTAGCCATAAAAAGGTGTCAAGGGGCCAGTCCCATGGCCGAGTGGTTATGTTCCCACGCTCTGCTTCGGCAGCCCAGGGTTTCACTGGTTCGGATCCTGGGCACGGACATGGCACCACTCATCAGGCCATGCTGAGGCGGCGTCCCACATGCCACAGCTAGAGGGACCCACAACTAAAACATACAACTATGTATTGGGGGGATTTGGGGAGAAAAGCAGAAAAAAAAGGTGTCAAGCAGACAGATCACAGAGCTCAGAAGGAGGATTAGAGCAAGATACACACATTTTGGGGTCAACGGCATAGAACTGGCATTTAATTCCATTGCAATGGATGAGGTCTCCAGGCTCTTTAATGGATTCTAGAGCTCTGTTCTTTGGGCAAATTATTTCACTGTACTGCCACTCAGAGTTTTCACTTGCAAAAAGGAGAATAATATCCTCTTCGAAGGACTTCATAAATGAGCTCATGAAAGAGAAATGTTTAGCACAGGCCCTGGTACCTATGAAGCACCCAGTGAATATCAGCCATTACTATTACTATTATTATGTCATTCCTACAAATATCTGTTGAGCCCCCCTTGTGTGTCAGGCATTGCTGTGGGTGCTCTGGATACATCAATTATCGAGCATGTCAGAAGGCGGTAAGTCCATCTACCGTAACGGAAAACGTAGAGCAGAATAAGAAGGGTCCAAGAGGAGGGGGGAGATTGCAATATTAACGAGGGCGATCAAGGTGCACTACTGAAAAAGTGCCATCTGAGCAAAACCTCAGAGGCGAGGAAGTGCACCAAGTGACGTCTAGGGAAGAAGGGTTCCAGGCAGAGGGAACAGCCAGCCCAAAGACCCCAAGGAGTGTGGTAGGAAGTGAAGTCCTAGAGATAAAGGGTAGGGGACCTTTGTTAAAAAAAAAAAAAAACCCTTCATGGGAGAGGTGGCTGTTCTCTTATATGGCAAAAACAGGTCTCCAACACAATGAGACAGAAGGTTCTCCAACATGGCAGAGATAGCCAGCTCTCCAGCATGGCTGAGGGAGCAGACCTCCAGTATGGTGGAGGCGGCCAGCTCTCCAACATGGCAGCCACCCTAGGCTTTGGGCAGGCCCTGAGGCTCCCCCTTCCAGCCTCCTACCCCCTAGAAGGGCCTCACCTGGCAGAACAGACTCACCAGCAGGGCCTCTCCTCCTCTTGGCTATGGAGTGTCTCCTCCCAGCAAAATTCAGCTGGGGCTTTGCTCCAGGGCTCCCAATCAAAGCACAAATCTGAGTCATTTTCCTCTGTATCTGTGAAGGTATGAGACAAGGGCCTCTTGGGTGGTCACATCCTGTCTCGTCCCCCTGACCCAAAAGGAGCAGCCTTGTCTGAGGCCAGGGAACCAAGGCAGAATCCTAACATATGGACAGCCCTGAGACCTCAGGAAGACTTCAGGGCCTGGAATAGTGAACAGGGACCAAGAAAGAAGGTTGTTCTGTGACTTGGAAAGTAGCCATATCCATCTGCTAAACAGGGAAGGACCCTGGAGGTGAGCGAATGACCTACCTGCATTGGGTGTGGTCCAGGAGCTGGCACGGAGGAGACACAAACTCAACCATCTATTCGTCTATCAGTTCATTCATTACCAAATATCTGAGTATATACGTACAATGCTTTCCACTGAGGCCCTGTTTTGTGGTACACACACACACACACACAATAAAACACCTTGGAGACCATGTGTGTGCCCATGACGTCTGGCTGACTGAAGTGCAGCACCCTCACACCGCATGGAGACCCAGCCCATCCATCCAATGGCGTGTCATGAAGCTGTCAAAATGACTATATTAGATCTGCATCTTTCCGCTTGCAGGATGTCTATGATAATCATCACAAGTAAGTTGCAGAGAAATGCACAAATGTTTTTTTTAAAAAAACAAAGAACAGACTCCCCCTTTTTGGGAAAATCCACCTTATTAAATGGGTACGTGAACTTGCTAACATGGCTTCTCTGGGAAAGGCAAGGTGACAAAGGACAGGGGGAGGGGAAATTATTATTTTTCTTACTATACGCAAGTTGCTTCACTGGTTGCACAGAAGTAAAGGAGGCTGAACAGAGCCCTCAGATGCAGACTGAGAGCAGGAGATAGAAGAGGCTGAGCCTGCTCAACGATGAGGGTTAACTGAGGTAAGACACGCAGAACAGGCATTCCACAACACTGGCAGTTACGATGAGCCAAACACCAGGGCGATGGCTTGAGGTGACTGTTCTTCACTAGAGGTCGATTGCTTTTTGAACACATACTATGTGCTAAGTGTTTTACAGGCACTATTCTCACTTAATCCTGTTAACTTCCTGACGGCGATCGCTAGGCGATCACTAGTATCGTTCGTATTTTACAGATGGGGAAGGCTCAGCAAGGTGAAACACCTGGGCTCACAGCCAGGAAGGGGTGGTGCTGGACTCAATCAGCCTTCTGGCTCCGCGTGCAGTTTCCATTGGGTGCACTTGTTTGAAGTCAGGGAATTCAAAGGGAGCTTCGAATTTAACATCTCGCTCCAAGGACCACCACAAGGGGGGTCAGGACGCTCAACAGGCACAGCCTGTTGTGTCCACTCCTGTGTTTCAGCCCTAAACCCTCTCTTTGGAGGTTTCTTCCTTCTGCAAATTCCTTTCCAATCGCAAAAGGAAACCATCCTTGGCAGAGCATCTTCCCTTTGAAGCACATATGTGGCTTCATCCTCTCTCCCCGTGTCTTAGCCAGGGCTTAGCATTATCCCCACTGGCCAGCTTCCCCGGGGCTCAGCTGCCCAGGATCATTTTTTGCCTCAGTGCCAGTCGCACTAGGCAGCTCCCTTCTCCTCCCCTTTTGCTCCCCCCTTGACTTGGGGAAGCATGAATTCTTGGGTCACGTGGCACTCGCTGCTCAATTCTCTGTCTTCTGGGCCCTCAAACTGCCCTGCTGAGCCAGGCCAGGAGGGAGGGGGAAAGGGGGCGTCAGAGCCACGCAACTGCTTTTCAGAGTGGATTCCAGGCCAAACCGATTCCAATAAAGAGATCCACAGCAGAACAGAACTCCATATAACGGGGTGCCCCAAGCCCCGGGTCCCCAAGCCCTGGTGGGCCCAGAGCCTGGGTTTGGGCCAACTCCCGGCACAGGGACAGAACAGACGCTACAACACTGAGAGTTCCAAGAAAACAGGAAGCCTGAGCGAGGACCACTCGCCTCACTTTAAGGACGGTTTCTCTTCATTGCAAAATTAGCAAAAGGACTTATTTCAAAATGCCATGTGAGATGAGGAGAAAGTCTGAGAAGGGGTCTGGCAGGGCACACTGTGGATGGCTTTAGAGCAGAGCCTCCAAGGAGAATGAATTGCTGGAGGAGATTAAAGCCTTACACCTGAGGTAAGGTGTCCCCCACTTCGGGAGAAGGCATCCAAAGCCACTCCTACACTTCCTCCTACCTTGATGAAACCGACACTCACTGGATTATTTCTCAGCCTACAAGCACCTACTACGAGTGTACGCATACTGTGTGCCCTGCCTTGACGTGCATCTCTCCACAGCCCCAAAGGGTCAGCACCATTATTGTCTCCACTTTGTAGATGAGAAAACAAAGGCTGAGAGAGGACTCCCCCAAAGGCACACAGCTGGCAGGTGGCAGATCCAGGATCTGGTTGACATCAGACGATCGGCACGCAGTACTTCACAGGTGCGTGATCTTAAGCAGGTTGCTTCTCTTCTCCAAACCTCACTTCCCCCCAACTATACAATGAGGATTACTTCACAGGGTTATTCTGAGGACTAAGTGATATAATGCACATCAAGTGTTTACCACAAGGTCTAGTACACAGTGTTCAAAAAGCTATCGTTATGAACGATGAAGGGGCGAGGCTGCCATGTAGGCCCACGTCTGTCTCCCAGACTCTGGAGACACACGATACACACAAGCGCTCTGACTTCCACCAGCCACTGGCCCGACACCCGAGTTGTGCCCCTCAGGAAGGGCTGTGACCCACCATGGGAATATGAGAAGAACATACTTTAAACCAACATTTCCTGGAAGCTCTAGCCAGGAACTCCCAGTAACTGCACAACTACCAGCCCCCACACTTGAGACCATGGGGCAGATTAGGGGGTGAACTGCTCACCCTATCTGAAAGCCATCTGACCAGAGCTGTTAGCACACTCAGTGCCCTCCTTGCCCAGCTGGCCAAAGGTCATGAGGCTGAGGAGAGGAGGCGGCAGGTCAAGCAGTCCCCAGAAAGAGGCCCCTCAGTGAAGGGAGTGTCCAGGGAGACAGGACACCTGAAGAGCGGAGTGTCATTCCTGCCACATGGTCAGGCTGCATCCCAGGCCCACTGGCCGCCTGGGTCCCTCATGGCCAGCTCTGCCCCACCTCCTACTCCTCTCAGTGGCATCTTGAGCTCAGGACAAATGTCAGTTGACTTCCATGATCCTGTGTTCCAGAGAAACCCAGATCCTCCCTGATTTGTGGCCTGGGCAGAAAACAGTATGAGTGGTCCCTGGGCTCCTGATAAATGCCTAAAGCTGCCGTACCCCATTGTGCAAGTTCTTTACTGCACAAAAGCACCAGGCCAAGGGCGTGAGGGGCTGAAATCCAGCCTACGCTCTGCTCACCGAGCCTTGCGCCCCAGCTGCATTCACAGGAAGGGGCACCTTTTACTAATTCATCTGTCCGGAGGGGCTACCTCTTTCTGACTTGTACGAGAGAACTTACGTGCTAGCAGTGGCCCTGAGGGGACACAGATGTGCACCCACACATCCTGCTTCTCAGGCAAACTCAGGGATCTGCTTTTGGACTCTAGGTGAAGAAACTAACTACCAAATCAATCCTCTTCTCTTATAAGTGGCTGCCTGTCAACTCTGAGCCAGCAGTGAAAACGTCTGAAGGAAATCCCTCTCCGCAGTTGTTTCAGGATGCCCTGCTCTATTTGACCCCCTGCCCTGCTCCAGGATCAGGGCCCTGCCTGGGTGGCTCACCCTGGCTAAGAAGGAAGCGTAGCCAGACGATCGACAAGAACAAGAGCAAGCCCACGGGCAGGCAGAGCCAGAACACCAGGAAAGAAAATGTGAGGTCGTTCACCAGCGGCACCAGAGGGTACTTCATGTTGCATGTGCGGCTAAGCGGGGCCAGCCTGGGCTGGGCTAGCAGGGCTGCCCTGGGACCTGACGGGCCAGACCACGCTCTGCTCTCAGCCCAATTGTGACTGAGCCTGTGACATAACAAGGCGGCCACAGGGTCCTTCAAGCGAAAGGAGAGCTGTTTTAACAAACAGGCAAGAGCCAGGGCAGTGAGACAGGCTGGCTTCCAGGCAGACAGGCAGGCAGGCCTGGGTTTGAATCCCTGCTAAGATGTTATGGGTTTACACGACAACTCCTTGATGCTCTTGTAGGATGGAAATAATTCTTACCTCATCATTCTGCTAAAAGTTAGAAAAATAAATGACGAGATACAAATTGCCCACAGGTGGGTCTTCATATACTTGAGGTCACAGATTCCTCCAGGAACCAGTCAGGTCCCGGGTCCCACAATTCAGGCTACACATGCTCACGTTTACACTTTGTGGGAGTGCTGGGGGCTGAACAACCTGGATGGAGCTGGGTACATCTAAAGCAGGCAGGCAGCAGTAGCTCCAGCCAATAACTGCTACACGAGAAATGCAGGTCCAGTATGGCCAGATCTCCTGACTTTTCCAAGAGAGCCAAAAAAATCTGGATTTTTATGTGAAACCTCCCAATTTAAAAATGTTGAATCAAACCTTGTTAAAAGATTCTTAGCTAAACAAAACAAGTCAGCTGAGCCAAACTGGGTCACTGGGCTGCCTTTTAAAAACCTTCTAATCTAGTAGGCCCTCAATAAATGACTATTATTTAATCTAGAAGCTTCCGAATCTCTCTTTATAGGGTTTTCAGTGAGGGGCTTCTAAGACCTTAATCTTGTTCCTTTATCGCCCAAGTGGGCAGAACACTCCCAACTGCCAAACTTCTCTCCCTGCCTCTCCCCTGTCATTCATTCATTCATGAAGTAATTAGTAAACCTCCATGTGCCAGGCCCAGTGGCAGGAAGAGACGCTGGGCCTCTCAGGGCCTGACAGCCCCTAAGCTGCAAGGAGACTCAGGCCAGACTGGGAGCCTGATGGGTGCAGGAAGTCCACAGGAGGAGCAGCTGCTGCTCATGGAGGGGAGGGGACAGAAGCTCAGTATTCTCCAAAAGGGTACTTGGACGACCTGCCTCAGTCACTGCCAGCAGGTGGGTGGGGGCTGGAGGCTACTTACGAAACCGGCCCATTCCCAAGCTCACCCTGCTCTACGGAGGCAGAACCTCCAGGGGGTGAGGCTTGGGACTCCACACGTTAATGAGCAACCAGTCTGATGAAACTTGTCTTTGAGACCACAGCATCTCACGGAGCACAAGTTGGGAAAATCAGGCAGACCCTGTTCCAAGCTCAGGGAGCAGCTGCAGGAAGTGGGTGGTAGACCTAAGGGGAGACATGAGGTGAAAGGACCCACTCATAGGCAGACACCAGGCCAGGGAAAAAGGCAAGAGGGGCCAGCCATAGTAAAACATAGGGGAGGAGAGGGGACAGCTGGAGTTTAGAGGGCCAGGGTGTTTAGAGGGAGTCTGAGCCCAGCTGTGAGATGAGCAGAGTCCCCAGAAGAGGAGGTCTGGGCAGATGGTATTAGAATGTACGTCCAAGGAGCATAGTGCCCTGGTGGACTGTGCACTCAGGGCCCAGAGGCCAAGAACAGGAGCGGGGTGGTCTGGGTTGGGGCTGAGCATGATTTCTTGGCACGGGGTCCTGAAGGGGCTGAGGTCAGAAAGAGCTGAGCAGCACAGGTGGGAGAGGCTTGAATATATTTTCTTGCCAGACCCCAAAACAGGGCCACTGTGCAGTCAGCCCAGGGAGAAGCTTCTCTGGCCACCAGGGCCCAGCTGGAGGTCCTGTGGTGAGCAGGCAGATCAGGTATGGATACACAACTGCGGGGGAGGCCCCTCCCAGCTCTGGCTTTAGGGTCAGGCTGGAGCAGGTGGTGCTCGGCAGAGGCATGCACCTTACTGCTTCCTCAAGTGGTACAACCACCCCACCGTGTGTAATCTAGGCAGTAAGGTACTAATCTGGCCCCATTGAACACAGCCAACCCTACTCATAGGGAGCAGGTGGTGGGGGGATGACCTCCTCTGCATCTCTCCCCTTTCCTGACTGGCCAGACCTGGCAGAGCTCAGATCTTCGGCAGGCAGAGAGCATAGCTTGCATTTTTGTGTTCCCAACTCAGAGAGAGCCAGCCAGCCCCTCGAGAACTGCAAACCTCTGTAAGGTGGCACTCTGTTGGCAGTACTTTAATTATACAAGCTCCTTCTAGCATACAAGTGCAAATACTTTTAAAATTAATCAAATTTCGACTATTTCCTGAAACTCTACAAAGCCAGAGTGAAAACCCACAGATCTAAATTACGAAGGGCAGCCAAAGCAGAGCTGATGGCCCTGGGAAAGGATAAATTAGGAACACCCACACAGGAGTCAATCCCCCAGCCTGCAACCAAAAGCACACACGATGTTATTAGATAAGAATCTCCTTAAAATTTAATTGACTAAATGTATTACATTCAATATTCCATGGGTTTCTTCTGGACAAAGGGTCAGCATAAATACAAACGAGCCTCTGGGCCTTCTTCCCTAACCAACGAAGAGAAAACACAGGAGGCGAGGGGGCACAGGTATGCCTTCATATTTACATTTCGCCTTTACTTTACAGTTCAGTGCCAGAAATATTTACAGAAAATACAATAAGAAAAAGATCATGTCTTGGCAACATAGTGAAATTCATACAAATTGTGTATATGATTTCAAGCAAATAATGATACTGCTTATGTTTTAGCCACAACTGCCAAGCCCTTCAAGGAGAAAGATGTTCTTGGTCACTGCAAGAGACAAGGGCTTGAGAAACTTGGTTTGCTTCAACAAATAGTTATTGGGCGCCTACTATTTGCAAGGCACTGTGGAATCCCAAATTATATCTTTTCCCTCACCATTAAAAAAAGAAACTCTGAAGAACATGAGTTGATACTCTGAGAAAAACACTATACAGTACATGGCTTCTTTAGCTACTGATAACCCACAGTTTGATTCCACATCGAGCGAGTAGATTACCTCCAATCTCTCCATCTCAGGAAAAGAGGCTGTCATGGAAATGCTTAAAACAGACCATCTAATTCAACTCACCATTTCATGTAAACATATAAATCAATTCTCTTTAGGAAGATATAACCTGAACGGGTTTTAAGATGCTGAGTGGAGAACGAGAGCCAGGAGGAGTGCCAAATTCCCTCCAGCACATCTTCACATCTGCCATGAAACGTGTCTTTAAGCAAGGCTGACTCCCACTTTGGGTATAGTTTCACTTTCCAATAGACATAAATACTCTTGAAGACTCTGCCTGTCTAAAAATCACTCTGCAGAGCCTGACAAATGCTTCCTCAGTGTATGTAGAAAGTAACCATTCAGGAAGGCCTCACACACGACCTACAGGCAACCGACATCACTGGCCAAAGATGCAGGTATTTTGTATTTATAAATGAGTCCAGAGGAGAACGGGCTGCCCTGAAATAGAGGACCTAGAGATGGAGGACAGCATGCATACGTGTGTGTGTATATATGGCCAAGGCAGGAGGGGGTCAACCCACCACCTAACTATTCCTGTCAAAGGGCTAATGGACAGGAGCGGGTCTTAGGAGGAAGCACCAGACAAAAGAGAGAGCTGGCTGAACACAAAAAAGGCAAAAGCCCTCCTCACTGTCCTCAGTGCTCCCAACCAGAGAGTAGGAGGAAAGCCTGCGTTCCCCAAATGTGAGAAGGGACTATGAGAGTCTACCTGCCTCCGACCCTTGGGTAATGTTTTTCTTGTCACCAAATGCCACACTCATCCACCCCCTGGTACACCTGTCACATGTAGCAACTAAACTGCACAGACCAAAGTGGTCCTGGCTTCCCGCCAAAGGTTATGAACATATGCTAGCAAATTTATCAAGTGGACTACTACAGATTATTATTAAAGACTAAATATGCTCCCCTGGCATTATTCTACTCAACGTGATTTTTAACAAAGGTAGCTGGGTGAACTTAGTGACCATGAACTCAAACCTACACTAGTGAAAGGTCCAAGGGTCCTCACTACACTTCCTTTTTAGGCAGATGTTATTCTGAGCAGAAGGAACCAGCACCTGAAAGGTATACGTACACCATATTCTGTTTGTGCCGTACACACTGGGTTTCATGCCTTCGGGAGCTGCAGTCCTGCATTCATCCCTTCTTCCCTGGAAGACCACAAAGTCTTCCAGATCACAAACTGCATTCAACACGGCTGTTCACTTATCAAGGCCATTAGAATTACAAAGAGTTGCCAGAAATTAGAGCAAAGTGAAGGATCAGGAAGCTCACCCTCAACACATACACCACTGTACATTTTGCTGATAGTAAAACTATACCAAAGATAAAAATTTTATCTGAGGAATCACACTGAGGAAGCAGACCTACATCAGTTATCTTTAACCTCTGGAATGTTATAAGTTGCACATCAATTTACACCCTTCTTCGTTCACATCCACTAGAACAAGGACCCATTTTTCCCTTGAAACGTCAATCTGGAATTTCCATGAAAGTCGTTAAACCTCACCTTAACATTTTTAGGGTACAACTTGCTAATCTTTATCATATATCCCCCTCCCCTGTGCTACCTTCTGGAAACATCAATTTATTGCCCAGATTAAACATAAAATCAAATATTGAATAGTATTATACCTGAATGGAAACTGGAGTCATAGAAGGAAGAGGTTACCTTTACCTGAGCTTAAAAAAACACGAAGAAAAGGGTACGGCAAACTTAAAACCAAGAGCTGCTATGCCCGCATTTCTTACTCACAGATGACAAAATACATACTTCTGGAACAGAAACATCTGCACAGGGAACTAGGTCCTACACTATCCCTCTCTAATTAAACTACAAAACATCAAACCAAACAGACCACTGTAGCCCTGACCGAAGGAATCTACTGACTTCAGAATTCAAGTGGGAAATCACCCCTTATACAACTGTGATCACTCCTCTTTGGACTTTAAATTTCACTTAATCTTAACACAAAATAATCTTAATAAAGAAGAAAGCACATAAGAATAGGAGAAATGAGCAGTGTACACTCTAGCACTGTAACAGGAATCCTCGTAAGGATGTTCTGGGACTGGCCACCTCAAAACACTTATCCCTGGCTGAAAAGGAGCAGCGAGGTAACAGCAGTATTTCCAAAACCCCAGGCAGGGATTTGTTGTGCCTTCAGCTGGCAAAATAAAGAAAATATGACAACAGCCATTTCAAACAGCAGCCACCCAAGGAGGCGGCCACTAATGTTTGCCAATTATGATGAAATCCAGTAGCTCTCTACGAGAAATCTGAATTAGGAGCATTGAGAGGCTATTTCCTGAACCCCAAATAGCATCCTTCATAAACTACTGCAGTTTCCTGCTTGGTCCTGAAATAAGAGACAATGAACGAAACCAAATAATTTTCAACCCTTGTTGTGAATTTACATTTCTTAATATTTAACCAAGAAATTACCAAGGAATTACAAATGTTTAACCCATTATTATGTCATCAAGCTAGATAATAATGGAGAGCGTGGAGGCATCACTACTGTCTTACAACTTTTAACTCCACAAACGCTATTTGTATCCCTATTAAAGGACGGGGCTATGCCTCCATTTCAGATCTGTTCCTGGGCTGCCCAGAAACTGAGGCCTTCAGACAGATCTGTGCAACAATGAGAATGAAAGCATTTTGAAATGTGGAAAGAATGAAATATTTTAATGTCAGACTTCTTATCTGAGCAGAAAACATTTACGTTCTTTCTGTCAGTTTGACAGTTGGATGACAAATGGACCTGTGAGCGAGCAGAAAGTTGAGATTTCTTTCCTTCTCCTCCATGCTATCAACATGAGTCTTTAAATGTGCTGGAAGATTTTGAGACAGATTTTAATTTTGAACACAACCTCCTAAAAAGTGAGGTATAAAACTATCTTCAACTTCTAATTTGCAAATTTGATACTACCAATGCATGTGTTTAACTGAGATGCATCAAAGCCCTTCTCTTCAAAAGGCTTATATTTAACTAAAATTGTCACTTTTAAAAGAAAGTTTATGGCTAAAATGTGTATCATCATTACCAGCAGGAATACAATTGTGTCTGGGAGCCCATTTCACTAGAAAGCCAAAAGTCTTCCATCAAATGGGTTTACAGTGTGTCCCTTCTATTCTGGTGATTAAACAGTGAGCTCCTGGGGAGTGATTTGTTTTTATTTTTACAGTGATCACCTATCAAATTGTTTTGCTTTGATGTTATAGCCCCAAACTGTAGTTCAACAGTCCTAGACAGACAGTGGTCTAAGAAGTGCAGTTCTTGAGTCCAACCTCCTGAAAAAGTGAAGTATAAAACTCGGGCTCCAACTGCTTGTTCCGGTACTTGTTGACAATGTCGGTGATTTTCTGTTTCCGGCGGACATGTGGGGGACTGTAGGAGTCACTCTCCAGTCTCTTTCTTCTACAAATATTAATTACAGTCTGCCTCACCAGAAAACCTTGAAAACAGAGGGTTTTAAAATCAATGTGAATAATCAGTCAGCTAGGTGAACTATACAGTATTCAGGGGAACTATGCTCTGCAAACTCAAACTATTTCATTCCACTCATTCCCCGGAGAGATGGACAGAGATTTACTAAGATAAAACTGTCAGAAGAAACACATAATGACAAGGAAAAACAGAATCAATATCTGCTCTGACAACCCGTTTCCTGCCCTGGATTACAAACAGCTATCTTCACGTCCAATACTGGAAGTTTGTGAATTACAGCTCCACTCATACTTATTAGATTAAGCACTGTTCAAAATAGAACAAAACATGGTTCCTTTTTAATAAGAGCCACAGCATTTTCTACATGTGGAACCTATTAAGTATTATCATCACTTCTTTACTTCTACTACTTTTTGGTTCATAAAAATGTCAAAGACAAAAGGAGAAAGTAACCTTAACCCTTGAGCCACATATGAAGACCTTACCGAGTGCTCGCCTGCTGACAATCATCCCATCCACAAGAGGGATGACCATGTTAAATTTTCCAGTGGCTCCTTGAATTTTTATCCGGAATAATCCAGTGTTTAAAGGGTGGATGAAGATGACAGGAACTTCTTTTTCAAGAGTGGTAGATCTTAAGGAAAAAAAACACTTTTTACCCCAAATCCTCAAGAGTTGAAGTCTCCCACGCGTAATATAAGAATACCAAAAGGACTTGTTGCCAGGTAGTGTTTGACAAGAGCCAAGGGGTCAGTCTGCTCAAAATCCTCTTTCTGGGAGCTCATGTTGAAGCCCCCCATCAACACCTGACCCTAAATGGTCATCACAGGGGTCAGGCCTTTTAAGCTGACAAAAAAGGGGCTAAAAAATGTGCTTAGAAAACCACTGGGGACATGGGGGTGGAAAGAAAGGCCAGAGAAATATATTGTCGGGGGCTACAGATCTAGCACCCAGCTATGGGACTTTCACTTACTTCCTCCTTCTTGTAGGAGGCAAAAGTGGGGCTGGCCAGAGTGCAGGTAATTCCACCACAGTCAACACTGTAATCTCAGAACAGAAGTAGGAATATAGCTTAGGCTCACTATGGGAATCTTTGCTATAATTTTGTTTTTCAGGGGTTGGGGAAGGAGGTTGGGAGGGCCATTAGTCTGGGCCACCTGCAAGCATCCTCCTTAGCAGAGGTGATAAATGGCTGCATCTTGGCAGAGCCAAAGCCCTCAAAGCCTCTGAACAGGTAACAGGTGCTAAGGTCAGCAAAGGCACCTTTGGAAGACTGAGTTACATATCACGTGTCAGGGATATGCCAACGCATCTAGAGTACCCATGCCACTCTGATGCTACACGGCAGGTTGGTGTTTCTTCCCCAAAAGACAATGAGCTTTCCTTTCTATATAGGTAAAGTGATTTCAGCCAAAGAAACAGTGCGTTAATTTTTCAAGACATTAAATAAAAATCAATCCTGTATTAATTCTGTCCCAAGACAAATTCCAAACTTTGCTAATCTAACAATAAAATACAAATTTTACAATCTAATTGTATTAGAACTTTTGATCTAAAAAGATTAAAACAACAACAAAAAACAGTACAAGACACTTAAAGGTTCTCTTCCAAACTAGTTTGAGAGAAGTCCACCTCATGAAAACTATTCTAGTCTCTTCAGCAGGTGGTGTCATGGAGAAGAAAAGGAAAACAGGACTGTTCTGGATTAAAAGAGACTGAAAGATTTAATACCAGATGCAAGGTCCTGGAGTGGATTCTGGTTGGAACAAACCAGCTGTAAAGGATATTTTTCAGGGAAAATGCATAAATTTGAGTATGAACTGGTTATCAGAAAAAATTAAGGAATTGTTATTAACTTTATTATTGTGACAACATTTTCTATTTGAAAAGTGTTCTTAATTTTTAGAGATGCATACTGACATATTTAGAATGTTAGGATACCTGTAATTTGCTTTAAAATACTTTAGCATAAAAAAAATGAAAGTTTTAAGAATGATTTGCCCCCTTCCAGAAATTTAAAAATATGATGTTAAAATAAATCATCTTTACTGACTTCATTTCTAAACAATAATCTAACACATGCAAAATGAATCAGATCATGTAAATAGAAGGGACTTACTCAAAGCTAAAATATCAAGTTTAACTTGATATTAAGGGTAAGTCTGTGATGTGGGAGATGAAGTTACCATTTGGGGTCAGGGGCCTGGGTTCAGATTGCTTTCTCCTTCATTTGCTGGATGTGTGACATTGAGGAATAACCTCTATGAGCCTATTTTATCCCATTTATAAAATGGAGAAGATAATTGTACCTCTTGAAGCTGTTTTAAAGTATTTGTTTAAACCAAAAACAAGCAAGCTAAAAGCCCAGAAACTATAAAACCTATACAGATAAATTGTTACTATTCTTGGAATCATAATTTTTTAATCCTTTTTGTGCATGGGGAGCTAAAACAGAAATCTTAACATTACAATAAAGTTGGTACAGTCATGCACTACATAATGATGTTTCGGTCAACAAAAAACTGCATATACGATGGTGGTCCCATAAGATTAGTACTATATAGCCCCGGTGCGTAGTAGGCTATACCATCTAGGTTTGTGTAAATGCACTCTATGATGTTTGCACAATGACAAAATTGCCTAACAACGCATTTCTCAGAACGTAGCCCCATTGTTAAGTGATGAATGACCATATTACATTTTACTTAGAAACATTTTTCCATTAAATAGTTCATGTGATAAGGACATTTTAACTGCTATCTATCCAGAATGTTTTGGCCAATTTAATTCCATTATTTCTATCTACTGTTGCTACCCTATTATCAGTCTTCATTAATACTTAACTGCCTCCACTTCTTCATTTGTCTTTTTGCTGCAGATAAATGCAAAACAGTAATTAATTATGCCATTTACAAATCCTTGCTAATTTATCACCTTGTACATTTATCTACAACTTCCTAATTTGATTCTTTTTCAATAATTATGTTTATTTCTTATTGCCTTCATCCCTTTTGTTTCATTAAAAGTCTTTATTTCTTGATTAAACCGCAATCAACATCTAAAAAATAGGCTTCTCTATGCTTAAAGACATGCTGATAAACTTTGAGCAAATAACAGTGTACCTCAGAGACGTGCTACTATTTGCAGTAGTTTCCACACCCGTACTGATTTCTGTCATCAGGTCTGACAGGGGAAAATTTTCTGGAAGAAAATAATAGCATTATAGTTAATATCTCCCTCTTATTTCCTAAATAAATAATAGGAAATCTAATTTCCTAATCTCTTTACAAGTAGGCAACAAATATATGGACTGTGCCATCCTAAAATATATAATCCTGACTATTCCTCATAAATAAAAAAGAATGCTCCCTCCTTTATTACAGTTCATCTAAAGCAGAGAGGTTTGAGAGAAGATGACCTGAAGTCTTTGAGGGCTTTGGAGGGGCTGGAAGGCAACTATAACACTTTCCCCCAGACTCTGAGCTGCAGGAGACCGTAGGTTAAATATGCATTTCTAATGCTCTGATACTGCTTACATAAAACTCACGAGAAACTTATTCATAGCAGAATTTCTGTTAATCTCTACACTAAAACTAGACACAGCAGGGTTTGTGGAAAGGGGGTGAGGGAAGCGCTCCCCCTTCCCCTTTCCAGAGGTCGCAGGGTGACTGGGAGCTACGTGCAGTGGCAACAAACCACTGTCATACCAAGAAGAGCTAGAGACTTCGCACCCACCAGTCTCATCAGATCTTCAGGACTCTGAAATGAGTGTCACGAATGTCTCCATTTAACAGATAAGTAGTCCAAGGCTTAAAGAAATTAAATGAGTAGTGGAACTGGGATTCAAACCCAGGCTTGCTCAACTCCAAACCCAGTTCTTGGCCCACCACACCATGCCTATGCTGCTGCTTAAACATTCAGCAAGTCACTGTCATTCTATGCTAATTTTATTTATGGACAAAGTCCTTATACAGTACCTATATCATCATAGCGTTCCACCCAAACTACAGAAACTCTTGTCTCAGGTCCAAGGGGAGGCACAGGGCGACCCTGAGGCAACTTCTTCATTCTGGAACTGGGACTGAGCTATATGAGGCAGAGAAAAGCAGAAGAGGGGGGAGAAAAAATAACTGGCTTAATAAAACTAAAACCATACATTCATCAAGCTGCCCAGTGACAGTATCAGGTCATGGGCAATCATTTCAGAAAAAAAGTGTGAAATACATTTGCAAAAAAAAGCTCTTCTTCAGCTCCTCTGTTTATCAAGTCTCAACCTAGATCAAGGAAATGAAGGCCTAAAATCCTCAAAGGAAAAAAAGGTAAGAAATACTAAACACTTATGTGACACTAATAAAAATTAAATTTGTGTGCTATGTCTTAGTGAGAGCTTAAAAGGCTCTGAGTCTACCTCTATGGCCAGAAAGCAGTAAGCTTTCCCCCTCACAGCAACATCCCTGATTTGCCTGGGGATTCTAATTTCTTAAATGTTCCATTAGAAAGTTATTCCTAGTTCTCAGACCAAGTATTTCCTACTACAACCTAGACCCCCCGAATTCCTTTTTCTTGTCAGCAGAAAGAAAAAAAGAGTTGCTTAGGTCTTTGCTGTCAGGCACAGTTTGCTTCTGGCTTCCCTGCCCACCCAATCAGCTTTAGGTTTCTTTGAGAGGCTAGCAGGACTATGTGGCTCCCCATTAGCAAACTGGCACTCTGAGCTTCATCATTTTTAGGGCATGCAGCATAGCTGAGTTTATGCTAAAGCCCTACACAAAGCTATGTGTACAGAAGGGAGAATCCCATCCTTGAATTTTAAAAATAAAACTGCTTTATTAGCAGAGAAATATACATATCTTTACCGGATGACAAGAGACCATGGCAACTCCCCTGGATTCTTGTTTCTATTCTGGTATTCACAAAAAACAACTGTGACCAAGAGACTTTGCCCAAACTAGTTACAGACATCCAGCCACACTCATGGACTATTTTCTTAGCATCATGGCTCCTAATCAGCTTTGAATCTCTGACTTCCTCCATCTCTGTCTTCCAGCCCTAGATTTAAAGGGCTCCTGTGACTAGGTCAGGCCTACCTGGGTATTTTTCCTCTTGATTAACTGAAAGTAACCTTAGTTACATCAACAAAACCCCCTTGCCATATAAGGTAACATAATCACAGGATATATCATCATATTCACAGGTTCCACCCACATGCAAGGGGAGGACATTATACAAGCGCAAGAGTCATTGGGGGTCATCTTAGAATTCCACCTAACACATTGATCTTCTTCCCTGAAACCTTGCTCAATAGATCTGGTAGATTTTTAAAAATAGATTCCTCAGTATTTTCTACATACATGATCATGCCATCAGCAACCACACAGAGTTTTATTTCTTCCTTTCCAATCTTTATGCATTTTACTTCTCTTTCTTGTCTAACAAGACAGAAATATCCCAGTACACGACCTCCACTACCACGTTGAACAGAAGTGGTGAGAGGAGACATCCTTGCCTCGTCCTCCATTCAGGGGGAAAACTTCAAGAATAATGTGTAAGGTATCAGTATAATGTGAGCTGTGGGTTGTTGGTAGAGCTGTTTCAGGTTGAGGAAGTTCCCTTCTATTTATGGCGTGCTGAAAGTTTTCCTCATGAATGAGTGTTAAGTTTTTGTCAACTGCTTTTTCTGCATCTATTAAGATAGTGATTTTTCTTTTTTTAGTTTGTTAGTAGTCTGCAATAAAAACATGATGCTTTAAGAGTTGTCACTCTTTGGATTTTAAGGCTGCTGGCATTCAGAAGATGAGTACAAGGGCAGCCAGTCACCGACTATGGATCTGACTCAAGTCCTGCATTACTGCCAACACTGACTCGTTCATCTCCTAACCATATTCTGTGAAACCTTTGTAAGCAACTCTGATTTTCAAAATCACTCTACTTCAGAGAGTCTTATACAACTTAACTATTTTCTCCTAAATCAATTTTAAAGGTGAAAATCTCTCCCATACTAACCATATACCTATGTTAAAAATAATTTTCACTATAGAAGGAGCCAAATTAAAATCTTGTAAAACGGAAGAATGGCTTCGGTCAAGTTTATACTTTTTTTTTTTTTTTTTTTTTGTTCTAAATCAATCTTCTTATACTTATGAACTGATCCTGTACTCTTCCTATCACTACTTGACCACTTTCCAGTAAGGATTTAGAGATAACACGAGGGAAAAACACAGATAAAGGCACAATATCCACTGATATAGTAAGAAAAAAGTATAAAAGCAAAATGCTCTCAGGGGCTGGCCCCGTGGCCGAGTGGTTAAGTTCGCGCACTCCGCTGCAGGCGGCCCAGTGTTTCTTTGGTTCGAATCCTGGGCGCGGACATGGCACTGCTCATCAGACCATGCTGAGGCAGCGTCCCACATGCCACAACTAGAAGAACCCACAACGAAGAATATGCAACTACGTACGGGGGGCTTTGGGGAGAAAAAGGAAAAAATAAAATCTTTGAAAAAAAAAAAAAAAAGCAAAATGCTCTCTTCTTATAATAGCCACTGTGTGCCTCACTCAGCATGTTTATTCAGACACTGGGCTATTCTCCCAAATGCTACCATTTATATATAGTCATACTTGTTTAAGTTGAATGTTGCATGATTAAACATGTGAAGTGTATAGCACTGCTGTACCTTTAGTGGATTATTTCAGGGACCAAATAAAAACCTAGGCTTGAGAAGGAATGGGTGAAAGAACCCAGCATGGTACCAGAATGGCTAAGTCAAGGAAAACAACAAAGGCTGTCTTAGAATGAACTATTTGTTGAAAGCTGAAAAAGAGAAATTCTGAGAATTTGATTGAAAAAATAAAAAAGATACTAATGAATCAGTACTGCTATAATAACACTCTGGGTTAAACTTAAAAGCTTTTCAGGTACGATTCTATAATTACCCCCATTTCACTACAAATTTTTGGAGATACATCAGCAAAGCGACTTACCCTTTGTGAGGAATTAAGATTGTCCGTGTGATTAGGGAAAAGCTCAAGTGTCAGGGACGGTTGTTTCAGAATTCCTGGCATAAGATCCATGTTTGAATCACTATCTTGGTCCGAGATGTTACTTTCCAGTGAATCATCTAGGGGGTAAAGAAAATAAATAATTGTAATACCTACTACTTCTTTGGAGCAAAAGTGTTAAAACCAGTTATATTAATAGTTTAACCTAAGTCACTTAAGCGAAACATCGCTTCTAGATCAAGGTTTGGCAAACTTTTTCTGTAAAGGATCAGGTAATAAATATTTTAGGCTTTGCTGGACATACAGGTCTCCATTGTATATTCTTCATATTTTATTTACAACCTTTACAAATGTAAAGCCTGTTCCTAGTGTTCTGAATCTAATCTGTATGCTGTGGTATGCCGGCTCCTGCTTTACAGGATAACTGAGGTAAGAGTAGAAAATATTTGACTTTTTAGATGTAGAATATAATAAAAGCCATCTGCTATTCTCTGAATTACTTTGATTATATATTCAATCATGCAGCACAGTGCCAAGTAGCACTGGGGCACCCCAAAGCTACAGAGGACCTTGTCTCTGTGATTAAGGTGTGATCTAGTTGGAGACAAGCACACAGAGATTTATAAAAAACAAAAACAAAGACAGACAAATCTCAAGAAATAGGAGGAGACTGAGCAGGAGCAGGAGCACAGTTGGTAGGGAGGCTGTGTCATGACAGGAGGTAAAGACCTAACTGTGGGAACTACAGTGCAAGGACAAGGATCTAGCTCTGGGAGGACTGCGTTGGTGCAAACAGGATGGGCCAGAGACACTAGGCAGGGACTCAGTCCATGGAGGACAGACAGAGCCTGGTTCCCGGAATTAGGGTGGCAGATTACAGCTTTCACATAAAGGCAAACAGCTGCTAAGATACTGACCTAGACCATGGAAGGTCACTCCTGCCGGAACACAACTGGCCCCAGAGTATGAGATAGGGAGGGCCAAGAGTGAAAAATCAAGAGTCCAAGTACAAAGGTTAGGAGGCTGCCGAGGTAGGGCACACAAAAAGTCATTAGCCTAAAGATGAGACTGTGAAAGTGTGACGTGTAGCACCCCATCCTACACATGGTCTCAGTGAAGAAGGAGGTGAAGTTTTCCACCTACCACCTGGTCAGGCACAAAGAAACAGGCTTAATTTGCAAGAAGCAAAGGTTCTAGGCAAAATAAGACTATGAGTTTAGACTGAGAAATAATAATCACTCCTGATCCTTAAGAAGAACAGGCTTGATCACTGTCTTTTCTAGGCTGCTGAAGTTTCTCCCACTTGATGTTAGAAAACCAGCCAGGTGCCAGCATGAGAGCCTTCCAACTGCAGGATTCTCTGAGGTTCCATACAAAGGCTCTCACACGAAAACAGGGAAATAGGTGGGCACTCACTCAGAATTAAAGAAAAAAATGAATCAAGTGGAAAACAAGGCTTCTACATATTGATTAAATAATTAAAAAAACACGAAAAATGAGTTGAAGTGGGTCTCCTTCATTATTTAAAAATTATCAGAGGGTCAGTCTGCTTGTCTTTAACTACTTTCCTTAAGAAAGTTAAGAGAAGCTAACATCCTGTACCTTTGCATAGTCTAAAGCTATCATGTCTCAGAAGCCGAGGAATGCCTTGGATGACTTCAGAACCTCTCCAATGCAATAACACTGTACAAACTGGTGAATACAAAAATAGATCCTAAAACAGCACCATACAAAAAATGCTCTTACTTAAGGACTCCACAGGAGAAGGAACCACAAAAGCTATTTCCGTAAGGGCATCAGCATAATACAGCACTTTCTTCTGTCCATTGAAAATGCTAGCCCCAACATCTTCAGAGGAAATCACTTCATCTGGAAATAAGAAACACTACATTATTGCTCCAAAAAGTGGGAAAAAACCAATATCATCCTGCTCGTGAAATTTTAACTAGTTAATAAAGTGATTAATAAGAAGGTATGTTTTCAACAAGAACCGATTAGTGTGTAAGAATAAACTATAAATGTTCATTAAATGTCTTTACACTACTTTAAATCATAAAATCTTAATTTCATAGTTTCTGAAATTACTCTAAATCAGACTACTTCTGATTAGCAGGGCCTTTAGCTCATCTGTATGAAGGGACAGTCTTTTTGGACGAGGTAATAATGAAAAGAAAGAAGACCACCACAGTCCCTCTGAAGGGGTGGAGGCAGGTGTCTGTGTGTGTGCTCCTGCTTTTATGGCATTCCTGTCCCTGGTCTCTCTCTACTGCTCCTCTGCTCTGTTTCTGCTCCATTTTCCCCAATGATCAGTGATATAATATTAAAATGTACAGGCAGTTTTAGTAATAGTATCTGCTCTAAGCCAGCAAAACTGAATTAATAAAAGTAACATTCCTGAGAGCTAGTATAGTTCTCAATTAAAATGAACACAGGGGCCTGCAGTAGTTAAGTTCGCACATTCCACTTCAGTGGCCCGGGGTTTGCTGGTTTGGATTCCGGGTGCGGACACGGCACTGCTTGGCTTCAAGCCACGCTGTGGGAGGCATCCCACATATAAGGTAGAGGAAGATGGGCATGGATGTTAGCTCAGGGCCAGTCTTCCTCAGCAAAAAGAGGGGGATTGGCAGTAGTTAGCTCAGGGGTAATCTTGCTCAATAAATAAATAAATAAATAAAATGAACACAACGGCTTACCAGTAATACATTAAAGACCAACAACCTGACAAAAAATTTGGGGAAGGGAAATTAACAAGTAGTTCTCAAGAAAGAAAGAAAAATACGAAAAGATGCTGAAACTCAATCACAACTAAAAAACAGGAAATTTCTCATTTAACAGATTGGAAGATACCTAACATACATGGCAAACAGGAAGTTTAGAGCAGAGGTTAGTAAACTTTTTCTGTAAAGGATCAGACAGTAAACAAGGCTTTGCAGACCATATGGTCTCTGCCATGACTACTCAAGTCTGCCATTGTAGCAGGAAAGCAGTCATAGACAATACATAAATAAGTTTGGCTGAATTCCAATAAAACTTTATTTCCAAAAACAGTCACGGGCTGTAGTTTGCTGACTCCTAGTTTAGAGGCTGGGAAGGCACTTTGCATCTACTGTAGTAGACACTGTGGTTACTGCCTCAACACCCACCTCACCCTCCCCTCCTCTGAAGCAGGCCTGAACTGTGGGTGGGACTGACCCTTCATACCAGCTCTACCTTTCCTATATCTATAGGGTCATTCCATCTCTCTTGCCATAGCAACAGGTTCAGGGTGGTCCAGTCACTGCATGTCTCAGGATCTGGGGAGTAGGGAGGTTCTGAGACCCAGCTAATCTCTTCTCTTCAGGCTAGTGTGGTACACCGAATGCAATGCCTGGAAATGCCTTTTTCCTACTGTGAGAGAAGCCAGGCTGGGGACAGAGTCAACACATGGAGAGCAGAGGTGAAGGAAAATTACAGAGAAATAGAATAGGAATGCCGATCAAATGACAACAAAAATGTACACTAATCTCTGGAATTTTCAGTTACGTAAAGCAATAAATGACCCTTAAAATCTAAACCAGTTTGGGTCAGGTTTTGTTACTTGCAACAATAAGCATCCAACTTACATTTTTATCAAACTGAAAAATGTTTATATCTTTTATCAATTCTACTTATGGAAATTTAGTCTACAAATATACTCAAGCACATATTAAAAGATATGTGGAAATTAAAATTAGAGTATATCCCCAATACTTTGCTTCAGCCTTAGCTGAAATAAGAAAAATCTACATGCCACAAGTCACAATGGTATTTAATGGGAAACCTTGAGAGAGTATAATCGTGTTGATGGAGGAACTCTGATAATTCAAAGCACTGGACACAGGCATTACCTACTTCAGAGAGACAAGATTAACCTTCTGGTGACTTCAGGAGCCCTCAGAACAAAGAACATAAGCCAGGTGGGGCAAAGTTCGCAAGTTTAAATTTATAATTGCTGTGGTACTTGTTACCCTGACTATAGTTCCTTAGGAGGGTTTGTAGAGATGGGCATGAATCTGTCAGAGATGGTCAGCTGTTTACTACAAAGGTTTTTATATAATATCCCAAGAATGTAACCTTTAATGATAGCCACAAAGTCTATAAAACATGCCTCTTAATAGAAAACTACATTTATTAGACAAAGTTCACTTCTGAGTAAACTGTATTGTTAGTTATAGATAGCCTAAAATTATTATAATTTTTTTTTTTTTTTTTTGAAGATTAGCCCTGAGCTAACTACCGCCAGTCCTCCTCTTTTTGCTGAGGAAGCCTGGCCCTGAACTAACATCCGTGCCCATCTTCCTCTACTTTATATGTGGGACGCCTACCACAGCATGGTGTGCCAAGCGGTGCCATGTCCGCACCAGGGAATCGAACCGGTGAACCCCGGGCCGCCGAGAAGCGGAACATGCGAATCTAACTGCTGAGCCACCACGCCAGCCCTATTATAATATTGTTATAGCAAATGGAATTTGTTTACTCACACTATAAAAAAGGAACTTATTAGCCTTATGATAATTAAGCCATTAATTTTGTATTAATTAACTCTATCATTATATACATACACACAGAAAATGTCTGGAAGAACATGCAAACTATTATTAAGTGACTTCCTATGAGGTCCAGGATTAGGAGAAGGAGGATTCTCAGTTATACACCTGTTGCTTTGTTTTTTTAATAAGCCTACAAACTCATAATAAAGGGGAAAAAATCAAGAGTAACAAAACAAGAAAAAACAAATGACCGTTACGAGTTTTACCTTGTTCGGGTCCTTCAGCATCATCACAAGTGTTAATAGACCAACTAGTAGAAACGTGCCCAGTCCAACCAGGGTGTTTGCCCACATCTACTGACCAGCCAAGAGAGAGCAAAAATTCTAGGAAATGTGGCTGAACATTTCTGGAAGACTCCACATTCTTTAGAATCTGAAATACATACCAATCATCAACTATAATGAAGGCAACAAAAGAGCATATCAAAATAAATCTTCATAAAAAGTGGTTAGCTTTGATGTGTCTGACAAATCGAGTCCAAGCTCAGAATAAACTTGTGACTATATCACTATTGTTAAAAATGCATGCTTTTGAGTTAAACAGATTTGGGTTCAAATGCTGGCTGGGCCTTGGGCAAGTTTCTTAACCCCACTGTTTCAGTTTCTTCACCTAGAAAGTCTGGATAATAATGATGGTTGTAAAGATTAAGTAAGACAATGCAAGTAAAGCCCTTATCTCCCTCCCTAGCAAACAATTACTGAACCAGACAGGTTTATAAAAAGTAAACAAAAACCCTATGCCCCCACCTTCAGAGTTTACTGTCTGATTAGTGAGAAACATTACATAGGTATGTGATTATTTAATTACAAATCTTGACAAAAGTTATCAAAAGCACAAATCTATTAAAAATTCAATAAAGATTAGGTATAATTAATAAATGAGCATGAAAACATCCTTCTCTTAGTCCAAAGAAGAGAATGTAGTCATTCCAGGAAAAAATGAAGTGACTAGAAGGTTCTCTCCTCTTCACTAAGTACCAAACTTAACACCTGGGCTTTTTACTGGCCTCAGAAAGAAAAGTCCCTTCTTCTAAAACAGTGGTTCTAATGGAGCTGATTTTGCCCTCCAGGGGACATCTGGCAATGTCTGGAGACATTTTTGTTATCACAACTGGTGGGGTGCTACTGGGTATCTCGTGAGGAGAAGCCAAAGATGCTACTAAATGTCTTACTTACAGGACAGCTCCCAAAATAATTATCTGTCCCCAAATAGTGATAGTGCTGCTGTTGAAAACTCTATGCTAAAGGAAGGAAAACGAGAAATCCTGTACAAATTAAAAATGAAAGGGGGAGAGAAGTGTATCAAAACCACTTAAAGAATTTCTTAAACGTAAGATTCTCTTAGCCCACTCCAGACCTCCTACATCAGAATCAGCAGAGGCAGGATCCTGGAATTACTATTCTTAAAAGCTCCCCCAAACGACTGTGATACAGCCAGTCCACAGATCACTGATACGGTTCACGCAAGGCTAATCTACATCAAGACCATCCGGAGGCCTGATAAAGTCAAAATATGGGGTGTTAAGTTATTACTTCTCAATCCACTGTGCATCACTGCCAGGCTATCATCTCTTAAACACGTTCTCTCTTGTCTTTAGAAGTGTACTGTTTAGTTCACCCATATCCCTTCATATTCTTATAAGTGCCAGGAAACTGATTTGACAGCCAGCTCCAGTTTTCTTCAAATTAAAATTTTTATTCAGAAATAAAACTTTTAAATAAACAATTTATCGATCTTTTTGTAGTTCTTAAGTGTGATGATTGGGTGTTCTTGCTGTTGTGTGAGATGTGCCTCCCACAAACCTTGTTACAATGTCAGCACATTACCCGTCTGACGTAAAAAAATAAAATAAAAAATAAAAAACTTCTGAAAATTTAGTCAAGATGCAATAAGTGAGTCAAAATCAACTTGCAAGCCACCGGCTGGCAGCTAGAAATGAATCTAAGATCTAGTTCACCACTATAATCCTGGCACCTAACTGATAGCACACACTTAACTAAATATTTATTGATTCAATAACATGAAATGAGAAGAACTTTCTTATAAATCAATCTCCTTTTCTAGCAGCTCACCAATAACTGGAAACAGCACTATAAACAAACATTTTGTGACTCTGGAAATTTCTTAAGCTCTGCTCAATTTGATTACCTAATGGTCTTACAATGATTACAGTAAAATTCCAAGATCATATAGTCACAGTGCCCTATGCATCTGAACACTGTACTTTACAGATCTTCCTTTGGCCCTTTCCTAGTGACAGTTGGTAACTACCTGCCCCACTCCATGTTTCAACTATCGATTTCCAACACACACTTCAAATCCCTTGCCTTTTGCTCTCAACTTCCCATTCTCACCCATCCTGTATTTTTCTTCATTCCTCTCCTAGTCTCTTTATGAAACACATCCAGCTGTGTTTTACTTAGTCTTCTGTTTTTATCTTTTACTTAATTTCAGGTGTTATTTTCCCCCACTGCACACTATGCATGCCTCAACTGAGATTATTTGTCCATGAAATTAGCTCAAAGGGGAGCTTCTGACAAGACGACTGTTATTCCCCTCCATATCCTGGCACACTGAGCCACAGGGAAGATGTTCGGTAAATATTTGTTGCTGTTGTTTTACTCTTTCTAAGCAATCAGGCCTAGCTTTACCTTCTTGTGGTTAACCTTCTGTATTTTCACTTCTTTTCTCTTATAATCTGAATTCCTTAAGGGGAAAAAAGACATGCTATAGCTCTTCTCTAAATCACATTCATGGAGAGTCAAAACACTCAGGACTCTTGGCATCATAGTTTTCATTAACTCAGTTTCAGAACTTGTTCACAAGTCTTTAAGCATCAAGTACAACTCATCTCCTACTATGGATAAGCACAAGCCATGTACAATTTTTCGTATTTATTGCATAAAAAATTATCCCCTCAATCTGGAAATCTTACCTCCTGGTTTGTTTTCTGACCCGGTTTCATATAGAAAACAAAAACTGTGTCAAAGGGACGACATGGCAAGAGGTCCAGATATCCAATGTCATCAAAAAATCCAGGTATTGTAGAGTCAAGTGCAATAAGGTGAGGAGGTAGACGACTATTTGCAGGTTCCTACCACCACAGAAAGAAAGAAAGAATTATCATCTCTTTTCACTATTCTAATTATAAAAGCATGACTTGCTCACAGTTTAATAGGTAAAAAAATTATAAAGTGGCAGGAATAAGTACAACCATAAGCCTAAAGAAACTATTTAATATTCTTGTGTACTTCCTTCAAGTTCTTTTGTCTTTTTTTGTTAAAGACAACTGAGTATTATTCATATAATTTCGGATCCTATTTTCTCTACATCATACCTTCTAGCAATTTTTTTAATGCATTTTTTTCTCATTCATTACTGGTTGGAATGCAAAATGGTAAGCCACTTTGTAAGATAGTTTGGCTGTTTCTTGCAAAGCTAAACATAGTCTTACCATACAAACTAGTCATCACACACCTTGGTGTTTAGCCAAATGAATTAAAAACTTATGTCTAACAAAAACCTGCACATAAATGTTTATAGCAACTTTATTTATAATTGCCAAAACTTGGAAGCAATCAAGATGTCTTTCTCTAAATGAATGGATAAATAAACTAATACATCCATACAATGGAATATTATTTAGCAATAAAAAGAAATGAGCTATCAAGTCACAAAAACACACAGAGGAACCTTAACTGCATACTGCTAAGTGAAAGAAGCCAATCTGAAAAGGCTATGTATGATTCTAACTATAAAACATTCTGAAAAAGGCAAAACTGTGGAGCCAGTAAAAAGGTCAGTGGTTGCCAGTGGTTGGGGGAGGCAGAGAAGGAGGGGTGCATGGGCAGAGTACAGCAGCAGTGAAACTAATTCTGTACAATACTGTAATGGTGGACACATGTTATCATACATTTGTCAACACCCACAGAACTGTACAAGACAGAGTAAACTCTAACGTAAACTATGGACTTCAATTAACAATGCATGGATACTGGTTCATCAATTTTAACAAATGTACCACACTAATGCAAGATGTTAATAATAGGGGAAACTGGGGAGTGGGGTGGGGAGGGGGAGAGGGTATATGGGAGCTCTCTGTCCTTTCTGCTCAATTGTTCTGCAAACCTAAAACTGCTTTAAAAAACGACGGCTATTAATTTTTTAAAATGCATTTTTTTGTTTTGTTTTCCCCTAATCCCTTATCTTCTTTGAGATCTGATCTTGCCCAACAAGATTTTGCCATCCATGGTATTTTTCAGGAACGCACCCACCAGAGATGGCAAGGATTACTCTTTTCTACATTAGCAAGGATTGTAAGCCTGGTCTTCTAGTCTGTTACATAACATTCCTAGCAAGGGCTGGGGCAACATCCTACAACCAAAGACACTAACATTTCTGCAAGGGAAACCGAAGAGTATTCACACTAAGTGAAATAAGTAAAGACTACAAAGAGCCTAGTGTTAATTCTGGTCAGATTTTGCCACTCGACGAATCTGCTACAAAAAAACTCCCGGTTTTCAGTTTTTATTTTGAAATCATGGATAACGAATTGTGGATCTACCTTTAGCATGCTGTAACAGACCTTGTAAGGCAAAGCTTCCAAATTTTCTTTTCTTTTTTGTGAGAAAGGCCCTGAGCTAACATCTGTTACCAATCTTTCTCTTTTTGTCAAAATCCATCTAAGATTGTCACTGGGCTAACATCTGTGCCAATCTTCCTCTATTTTATGTGGGATGCCACCACAGCGTGGCTTGACAAGCAGTGTTAGGTCTGCGCCTGAGATCCAAACCTGCGAGCCCCAGGCTGCCAAAGTGGAGCATACAAACTTAACCACTACACCACGGGGTCGGCCCCTTCTTCTTTTTTAAGTATGCTGCTTCATCAGCTTGTCCCCTTCTTTTTTTTTTTTTTGAGGAAGATTAGCCCTGAACTAACTACTGCCAATCCTCCTCTTTGTGCTGAGGAAGACTGGCCCTGAGCTAACATCCATGCCCATCTTCCTCTACTTTATACTTGGGACACCTACCACAGCATGGCTTTTGCCAAGTGATGCCACGTCTGCCACCCAGGATCCAAACCAGCAAACCCAGGGCTGCCGAATCAGAACATGCGCACTTAACCGCTGAGCCACCAGGCTGGGCTGGTCCCTGAATCATATTTTTAACTGGATATTACAGCTGCAGTCTTTAATTTCTGTACTTTTTTGTGTGGTGATCTTAGTTTTCTCATTTATTTCAAACATTTTATTGAATCTCTTATGGTTGTCTAATTAGAAGTCACATTACCTGTGAACTGTCTTCTTTCCAATGGTTTTTTACCTCTTATTTAGTTTCTTTTAATATTTCATTGATTTTCCTGGTTTTGACATTGTAGTATAGTTATGGTAAGATGTTACCAGTGGGAGAAACCTCTCTCTCTTTTTTTTGCAACTTTCTGTTAATCTACAATTATTTTAAAGTAAAGAAAAATTTCATTGACTAAAAATTCTCACTGTTAAATAGTGGTTAAGGTAGATACCCTTTGCCGCTGATTTTAACAGAGGGTCCTTCTAGTTTCTCACGGTCTGCCATTTAATGAGATCGACTTTACTGGTCCTGGTTAAGCTTTTGTTTTCTTGTTTTGTTTTTTTTTTAAATCAGAATGAATATTGTTCTACTGAACACTGATATATTGTTTTATTGATTGGTCTGCTAAGAGGATCAAATTACTTTCTTAATGGCTTTATTAATATTTCTCAATAGCTAACTCGCCTTGAGTTCCTAGGATAAATCTTACTTGGTTGTGGAAGGTAATTTGCTTAACATGCTGCTGCATTGAGTTTTACTAGCATTCTCCTTAATATTTTTGTACATAAAATCAAAAATAAGATTGGTTTATAGCTTTTTTTTATGTGTGCTGTCAGGTTTAAGTTATTAGAATGAGGTGCTAAGATTCATAAACCAGGTAACTTTCTGACTTTTTCTTATGTTCTCACACAGATGAGAAAAAAGCATGAGAATTATTTTCTAGAAAACTTAAAATTCTCAACTAGCATAGATAACATGAATGGAAAATTACTGTCTCAGAGACAGTGCTATTAGGGCTCTTGTCTCCCTTCAGCTTAGGGGATGTAATAATTTTCTTCCAGTATATTTTTATCTACTGCTTCTATTCTGTTCAAATTTCTCCATTAGGAATATCACTAATCATTTGTAAGTTGTATCTTTGTTCCTTGTCTTCCATATTTGCCACTGTATTTCTCATTGTTTTCCTCTCTCCTCTTTTCTTCTACATTTTAAAAGAGTTTTTATGTTCATACTCCCCATCACCAACTCACTTTTCTACAACGTAAAATATCTTCCATCTATATGCTGAAATCCAAAATCAGCCAGCCATGTTCCCTGCTTTCCCAAAAAGTTAAACGACCTTTGATCAAGTAGATGCTAGGGAGTAAGGGCAGAGGACAACCTGTGCAATAAGCAACTTCTTGCCTGGCAATCTCAGTTGTGCTTTCCAAAAGAAAGAGGCCCTACTAAAATAACCAAGACAAAAAATAACAAATGTTGGAGAGGTGGTATAGAAAAGGGAACCCTCATACACTGCTGGTGGGAATGCAAACTGGTGTAGCCACTATGGAAAACAGTATGGAGATTTCTCAAAAAATTAAAAAATAGAAATACCATATGACCCAGCCATCCCACTGCTGGGTATCTATCCAAAGAACTTGAAATTCAAAGAGATTTATGCATCTCTATGTTCATCACAGCATTATCCACAATAGCCAAGATGTGGAAGCAACCTAAGTGCCCATCAAGTGATGATTGGATAAAGAAGATACGGGATATATACACAATGGAATACTCCTCAGACATAAAAAAGGATAAAATCGTCCCATTCACAACAACATGGATGGACCTCAAGGGTATTATGTTAAGTGAAATAAGCCAGATAGAGAAAGACAAACTCTATATGACTCCACTCATATGTGGAAGATAAGCAAATACATGGACAAATAGAACAGATTAGTGGTTACCAGGGGAAAGGGAGCTGGGGGGTGGGCACGAAGGATGAAGTAGTGCACCTATAATATGAATGACAAATAATAATGTACAACTGAAATTTCACAAGGTTGTAAACTATCACAACCTCAATAAAAAAAAATCTGAGGGAAAAAAAAGAGAGAGGCCTTAGTACAAACCCCAAATCCACCACAGGCAAGCTATTTCACATTTTTGAGCCTCTGTCTCCACATCTGTAAAATAGGGATAGCACCACTTTCCTTGTAAAATTGTTTTAAGGATAATGGAATTAGGAATAATGGCAATATTCACCTTACAAGCTGGCTTACTTTGTGTTAAGTACTACACGAAGCACCTTACACAACCACAATGAGATGGATACCTTTATAATCCCCATTTTTTTTATAGATGAGGAACTAAAACTCAGAAAAGTAGGGCAACTTGGCCAAAATCATCTAGCTGGTAAGTAGTGATGCCCGGACACAAACCTAGATAGTCTGGTCTCATCTTGGAAACTGTACAACTTCAGAAGCGCCTAGGGGGCCGGGCTGGTGGCGCAGCAGTTAAGTGCACACGTTCTGCTTCAGCGGCCCGGGGTTCACCGGTTCGGATCCCAGGTAGCGGACATGGCACCGCTTGGCATGCCATGTTGTGGCAGGCGTCCCACACATAAAGTAGAGGAAGATGGGCACGGATGTGAGCTCAGGGCCAGTCTTCCTCAGCAAAAAGAGGAGGACTGGCAGTAGTTAGCTCTAGGCTAATCTTCCTCAAAAAAAAAAAGAAATGCCTGGTTCACAAATACTTCCTCCTTTTTAAAAGTGGCATGAAAGAGCAGAGCCAACTGTAGCCCATACTTTTAGTAACAGATTTTACTAGGGGAAGATTTTAACATTCCTTTTCTAATTATCTGTAGATTTCACTTATATATCTAACAGGGTCCTACATTACCCAAGAAAATTCAGAGCTGGAGGTATTATCAAAGCAGTCTCCCCAGAAAGAACTCTGAAAGCATTCACAGGACCGACTGTCAAGGACTCGTATAGTAACCTGCAGCACCACAGAATCTCATTTACTTGCATGCAGAGCTTAAGATTTAATCAGGTTTTTCTTTCTTAATTACCTCTAGCCTCATAAAAATGTTTTAGCTATCATCAGCTGAATGTTAATTTATGAATATATATTCTCATAAAAGTTTAAGAAAGTTACCTTCAATGCTTCTAAGGACAAAAACCCAAAGTGTGAAAGGAAAAGGCGTGCTGTTTGGAATTCCTGGGCTGGAGGTGGGGGCTTACAATCCGTAATCGGATCAGGAAAACTTCTCTTCTGCAATGCTTCTTCACTTTGTTGTTCGAGGTGTATTTCATAAGCAATCTGCTGGGCCATGCCATTCCTTAATTTTTCATGTCTCTCTTCCAACTGAAATAAACCAAATATTTCATTTTTGGTGAATTATTATAAAAGTAATAGGATTAATCTTATTTTAAAATGAAAATAAAGCTACATGCAACAAAGTAAATGAAGATAATTTTCAGTGATCGAGTTTCAATTCAATACAGAGTATGCAACCAAGCAAACATGTTTCAACATTAAAACAAACACCAAAAAAGTTCCCGTATAGCCTCAACAATCACTCCTTCATCTCCTTGCTATAAATGAAACCATCCTGTATCTGCTTCCTTTCTAGCAGGCAAGAAAAATGGAAGAGTTGTTGCTCTCACGCGCCCTTCCAGATCAGTGTCTACCTTCATCCTGCAGTGACCCCCCTCATGTTTTGGTCCATACGGATTACTCCACTACATTCTCAGGAACTCCCGCTGACCCCTCCACACTTCCCTTCCGATCAATCCTAGTTAAAACTTCATCCTCTTTGGTGAGCAATGATCCTTCTAACAGCCTGGCCTCTATTTCTACAACTTCCTCAACTTTCACAACTTTGGCCATCCATGAGCACATTTTGTACCTCAGATGCGCTGTACTTTCAAGAGCTACAATTCTGAAATTCCCTTCTCTAATCACAAACCCCCTTCCTGCAGCTCTCCCATGGCTTCACTCCCCGAGCAGTGCTGTCTCTTCAGTGTGAGGCATTCAATTCCTCCCTGTATTTTCCCAGGCCATTAGCTTCCTTCTGGCTTCATCTACTTCCCAACCAAGCCTAGACCCCCAAATCTAACACCTTAATACCTTCTCCTAAGCATATAAATGCCTGTCTTTCCTTATTCTTCTGTATTCTCACCTCTGTCAACCTCCATTCCATTCAAATTTTTTACATATGCCTCCAGATCCCAAGGACTTTTGAAGAAAGTCAGCAGAGTAAGTTAAGTAACTTCACTACAAATAATGTTACTTAACCTCAGGTGAGCTGCCTGGCAATTTTAAGACCCATTTTTGATTCAACGCTTTGTTCACTGCTAAGAACTAAGATTAAAGTTTACATAAGCTCCTTCAATTTCCCTCCTTTCTACCTTTAAATGTCTCTGAATCTTCACCTACGCTCTCCTCTCCTGTCTTACCAGAAGTATCCCTTTTCTAGACACAATCACACAGACTCTTGACCCTAGTGCCTCCAAGGCCTTACTCTATTACTTATCATTTCCCCCAGTCCATCTTACAGTGTTAGCAGATACAGACCACTCTCCACTGGTTCCTTCCTTTCAACCTCTAAGCATGTTCATACTCTTCCCATCCTTGAATTAAAAAAAAAAGAAAAGAAAAAACTAGTCTTGCTTTTCTCAGTGAGGTCATTTCCTCACACTATTATCCACTCTGTACCCTTCCCTTTACTGCTAACAGTGTAGTTTAGATTCACTGCCTCTCACTAACCATTCACTACCCAGCCCCTTATATTCTGCCCCTCACTTTAACACTCTGGAACCTGCTATCAAAGGTCACCTACAATTTCATGCCCCCTCCTCTTAGCGCCCCTTCTCCCTGATCTCACTAGCACTTAATAGTGCAGGCGGCTTCTACTCTTGCCCTTCTGCTCTCTCAGGCCCTGACAGACCTCTGTCCCCCATCTCTTAAAATTCTTCTCTCATGACCTAAGATACCAGTGACTTCATCCAATTATCTAAATTAATCTAAAGCCAAATAAATTTTTCCTGTCTTTCCAAACCTGTCCTCTTCATAACGTTCATACTTCCGTAAATGGCACCGCTATCTTCCTTCTCACTCAAACTCAAAATCTAAAGTTCTCTGGCTCTTTTCCTTCCCTCAGCAATTCGAGACTACCTGGGTCTACGTCTACAATACATTCCATATATTTAAACTTCCACTATCAATGAGGTAGTCCTTCCTTTCCCTTGCCTGGACTGTCCTAACAGTCTCTGAATTGGTCTCCCTTTTCCAAATATCCTCCACTAGCATGTGATCATCTCACCACACTACTGAGATTACCATAGACCAGCCGAGACAGCTCAGCGACACCTCTCTCTAAGAGACACGTAATTACTTTCAATCAGCCACAATCTATACTTGCCTTACTACGTGGTAACCTCTCAGATAACAGAGATCCAGGTCATCTTATGAATCGCTTCTAATAACACTAAAAGAAAGGCAGTGTCTTGCCCATGGAAGTTGTTTAAGAATGTTTTTAGTCATTCCCTTAACAAGAGCTAACAATAATTTTTCTTACTTCCTCAGTGACGATTTCATGCAAATCTGGAATGCTTAGATCTGCTTTCACAAAAGGAATCTTATCTACTTCTTCTGGAAATGGTCGATGTTTCACAGTATATTTAAATCCAACATCATTTTTAGGAACTGGACGAGGTTCAGGCACAAAAAGCTGTTAAAACAAACAACATTATATTTATTACTCCTAGTGTCATCTATAACAACCACGTATTTCCCTGGTCTCTTAGATGCCTGTGTTTCCCCAGGATTACATAACACAGAAACTCAGTAAGAATCTGCAGATACTACTGCTAACAGTAAAGGTAAACAGTCTAGTGTATTCTATTTTATTTTTAGAAAAATGTTCTTTTCCAGAAAACTTATTCTAGATTTTGTGACTGATAAATGGGGTTGTGAATCCCAGTACTCCAGGCCTGAATCTTCCATATTAATGGGAAGCCAACAGATAAGGCATTTCAGAGCTTAAGCCTCAAACTCCCTTCTTTCCCAAGTGCTCTCAAATCATTCCATATAATGAAGCACAAGTTTAGGCACACTGGGCATCTCTAGACAGTGAGTTTAATTAGAACCGTAGCTGGCTTAATTGAAAGAATATGGGCACAGAATCTAAGTCTTCATGGCTCCAAATCCCTGCTCTAATATATATTAGTTGTGTGTCCTCCGTTTTCACATGTGAAAAATGGAAAAAAACCCAACACAAGATTGTTGTAAGGATTAAATAAAATACATATGAAACATATTAAACCACCACCAAGTTCTAGTTCCTTTCCTGATCTCCTTCCTCCTCAGTCTTTGATGCTAACTTAGTGGCTTACAGTGCTGCTGACAGAATATGATGTGCATGATGCCACCAAGAGAAAATAGAAGTGTGCTCCTCATAGCGTAATAAACATATCTCATCTAACAGAGACATCTAGGATTTTAAGTGATTTTAGACACACGCTCCAATTTTGCAGGTGTCTCTTAAATGCTGGTAAAATTTTATTGGCACGTTTTAAAGATTTTTAGTAACGTAAGTAAAAGCTTACTATGTGATAAGTGAAAACAGCAGTATACAAATATGACTCAAATTCTATTTAAGTGTTATTGTGTATAGAAAGGAAAGACTGGAAAGAAATCCACTAAAATATTAACAGTGCGATCTACTTTTGGAGATTGAGAAAACAGGTGATTTAAAATTTCTTCATTATTTGAATTTTCCCACTTTCTCCCATGAGGAAATTTTATTCACATAATTACAAATGTTATAAAGTAAATAAACTATGCCAAAACAAAAGAAGATTTTATTAAATTATACAGCACATTAAAAAAATTACAGAGACTATTACCAATTATACAAGAATAAATCATATGAAACAATTTGAAACTAAGTCCTATTGCCAGAGTCATCAAAGGTCCAGCCAAGTTTTTTTTCACATATGGCATGTACCTGAGTTTTATTATATTTAACATTGCATGAAAAAAATTGGGCCCACTGTTCAGAACAGTAGTTCTCAATCATAAGTGGATGTCAGAATTACCTAGGAAGCTCTTTGAAAATACACCTGCCTTGAACATGTCTTTAAAGAGTAATTCAGTGGATCTGAAATTCTAAGCTTCTAAGATAATACTGATGTGAACCCAGTGACTGAGAATCTGGCTAGGACCAAAAATATTTATTTTATCTGTGATTTTTGTTGGAATGTTATTTAACTTTTAAATCATAACACACACATGCACACACAATCACATTCACTCCCAGTCACTTCTCTGTAGCTTCTGATGGATACCTTCTGATTTGCTTTTGCTCCTCTGGGTAAAAGGCAAAGTTGTTGTGCCCAAGCAAGTCTTCCAGACATTCCCCGGACCAGCACAGTGACAGAGGGGAAAAAATCATCTAGAATAAAATGTTGGTGTAAAAGTTTTTATTTCAGACAACCACCGCTCAAAATACACCTATTGTCAACTGGAGAGCCTCTAATAATCAAAGCCCTAGCACAGTGTCATCCTTTGTGTACCACCTCTGTGGTTTCTGCCATACCCATGTACAATAAGAACTATTATCTTACTTTCTATCAACCACTTTCTTTGCTTTTTTTTGAAACAAATTTATTTTAAAAGGAAATTGTATATCTCTACTTTAAATGAGCAACCATGAACTTTGGTGTGCTAATTATCTATTTTTTAAACACATGTTTAAAAGCACATAATGTTCACTAACATATTGGCTAACATCATCTCACAGACCTCCAGTGGTACACATAAACATTTTTGGGAAACACTGTCCTGGCAAATACTGTTGGAAACGACCTAAGCACAGGAAGACAGCCTGGGTGCTGGCAGGGCTAATGTTACATTCACCCATGCCTTTCTGTACCTGCTGTCCACCACAGGATGGCACTGTTCCATCCCAGCAGAAGTTCAGGGGCAGGAAGAAGGGAGTAAAGAACTCAGGATGTACTTCCCGAGTGACCCAGATCCTTCTTATTCCCTTTCGTCTCTGGTGTGGGAGTTGAACTTGCTCAAATGTCTCTCCCTCACTTCCTCTGTTATTAGCCATACAATGAACTATTAAAATGTCCTTGTGAATCCACAAATTCCAATTGTTTATCTTTTTGGTAGACTTCCAATGCAATAAAATTACTTGGAATGAGAGTAGGGGAGTCCTAAAAATCTGGAAAAGGGTTAACACTTACCCCGGGAAACCCGGAGGGGATACTGGAATTTTACAGACTCCTTAGCAGGTGGCTTGGGAGTAGGAGGCCAGAAGAATCATGAATAATAGGTACAAGCCAGGAAAGAAAGTCAAGCAAGCCCTACGTCTGGGGTAGAGGAGGAAGAGGTGCCTGCAGGAAAGACGGGACCACCACGTTGGAGTTGGGCAATAATAAAAGGCCCCATCTATTTCATAGTAAAGTCATTGTATTTTACCAAAACATAATGGAAACCCGTGATGGTATTCATTCATCCCTGAACTACGAGGAAATGTCTCACTTTCCTTCTGTGAATTTAGAAGACCCTACTCATATATGCTCAAAATAATTTGCATGGGACTCTAATACCCTGTTCACCTTTGCAAAGGTAAGAAGGCAAGTCTTTAAATAATGAGGAAAATCCTATCACTGTGCTGCAAAGATAACAGAAAATTTGGATTCTAGTCCCTTCACACTGTATACTTCTCAAGTGACTCTGGACAAGTCACATACCTTCTCTGAGCCTCAGTTTCTTCACCTGTAAATGAGGGAATTGTATACTAGGTGGTTCCCTAAGGTCCCTTTATGTCCTCCCACAGATTCTGTAATCTTCACCTTCCTTCACCTTCCCAGCAGTAAGGATCTCTCTAAGAACATGCTTCCTTTACAAACTGGCTGATTCCAATCACCATCAGGAAAAAGTGTACTGTGAGTAGTCTGGGTTACAGTGGTAATCACATGCCTTGAGATGGTCTATAACTGGGGGAAAGGAGAGGAGGAAAATGGTACACATTGTGTCAATGGAAAATCACTGAAGGGTTTTCAGGAGGGCACTGGCATGATCAGATCTGTATCTGAAGATGAATACTATAGTGGCAGCAAGTAGGATGGAGGTAAGGGTAAACAAATTTTGGAACTGGAAGGTGCGGGGAGAGGGGATCAGATTATGTAGGAAGCAACTGCAATAACCTAGGTGAGAAATAATAAGGTCCTGGGGCTGGCCTGGTGGCATAGCGGTTAAGTTCGCATGCTCCGCTTTGGTGACCTAGGGTTCGCCAGTTCAAATCCTAGGTGCGGACATATGGACCGCTTATCAAGCCATGCTGTGGTAGGTGTCCCACATATGAAGTAGAGGAAATGGGCACGGATGTTAGCTCAGGGCCAGTCTTCCTCAGCAAAAGGAGGATTGGCGGCAGTTAGCTCAGGGCTAATCTTCCTCAAAAAAAAAAAAGAAGAAGAAATAACAAGGCCTTGCATTTGGATGTACAGGAAGGGATACAGAGGAAAGGAAAGATATAGTAGTCACCAGGAAGACGGAAACTTGGAAACCAATTACTTAAGGGAGAAAACAGAGGGGAGCAGGCAAATATGACTCCTCAAATTTCCAACCTGTTTGGGTGGCACCAATAACTGAAAGAGAACAACAGGGGGTGAGGGGCAAGATCTGAAGTTCAAGAGGGAAGGAAGAGTGACAATAATTTTTATACCCAGTAAACCACAGAAAATATCCCACTAAAATAAACTTCTTATAAAACTAGAGTTCTTCTCCAATATTTCAGACACACATAAAGAGCCTCTAAAACAGTCTATTTAATATGTATATTCCATTTTCTGACCCTCTATTTTTTAGTCGCTATTATCCCACAGCTAGAAGTCTTTTTGACAAATGCAAAATTACTTAGAACTTGCAGTCTTTCCTTCCCTGATCTTGGGAACAGCTTGCTGGAACCGATGAACATGTGATTTAGAAGAGGAGAAGGCCCAAAGTGCTGAAACTTACTCTGTTCATTTCCAAGAGGTTGCTCCAGCATTGCCAGGATGACACTGTTATCCAGGACAAAGTACCGGAAACTATGCTTGTTTATGGTTGGCAGCCTGGAGTATTTAATCAAAGTGGTCTCATTCACCAGACTACAAGGAGAGGCAGGACCACTGGGAGAAGGAAACGCGCCAAGCAACTGCATTATACTATGGAGAATGGAAAAGATAACAGTTAATGCCCAAAGGAAATCTTAAGTTTACCTCATGCATCAATGTGTCTTTCTGCTATTTTGAATTTTAATTGACCACAGCCACACTTCTACTTCGCAGGTCAGATTTACTCCCTGTAGTAGATGCTGTGGTGAGCTATCCAGATTTGCCCTTCCAAGACTGATTCATTCCCCTAGATGCAAACAGATGGCGGTCCCAGCTTTCAGCTGAGTCCATCTCCAGGACTTGCCCTCGGTCACAAGAACCACCTCAGCCAAGATCACAGCTTTCCCCTGAGAGAGCCAGCATCCAGTGAATTGTTGATGCAGGGGTATTAAGTCCCAGCCCCCTTGCCCCAACTTGAGAGAACTCTGAAGGGTCAACCCAGCTCCATAGCTCTTGGTTGCAACTGCATCACAGTTTAGTTCTTCCCTCTGCTCAATCCCACATCCTTCATTTCCCCCATAGGGACTGATCCCGAGAGCACTTTCCAATAAACTCCTTGCAAGCAAATCTCTCTCTCAGAGTCTACTACCCAGGGAACCTGACTAACCACACTTTCAAATCATGAAGCTGCTAAGGATATATTTAAAACTTTTGTGTGCTTCAGGTTTCAGAAGTATGCTAGCCAAAGCATTCTAGACCTAGAAAAGGACCCAAAGATCAGCCAAACCCCTTCAATTTTTCAGATGAGGAAACTCAGGCTCAGAAGAGATAAGTGATCATTTAGAGACTGGAAACCAGGGCCTCCTGCCTTCTCACTGTGTGGCCATGAGTGGACAGCCTCATTTTACAGATAAGGAACTTGATGCAGTAATAGTTACATCTCACAGAAATGTAGTAATTATTAAATGAGAATATACAGGCAAAAAAATGCTTTGTAAACAGGAATTCAACTGATCAAGACTTAACATTCAGAAATGTTTATATCCATAGATATTTCCACACATTCACTGAATAATAACATATACAGCACTTACCATGTCCCAGGCACTGATCTAAGCACTTTTCACACACTATTTTATTTAGTTATTATAACAACCCTATCATAACAACCCAAGTGCCATTATTATTCCCATTTTACAATGAAGAAACTAAAGCACAGAGAGAATTATCTAGTAATGAAAACATAAAGATTTTATCTTGTGGTTCTAATATCACCTGACCCTTCATATGCAACTCATTTGGAAAACTAATATTCCCAACACCACTTTGATGATCTCAATCCTGAGCTTCAGTGGCCTCTTTCTCTTTCATTCTAATGCTTGAACCCAAACATCTCTGATAATGGACAGCAACAACGCTCAACAGATATTTTCCTTCCATTCTGTCGCCTCCTAGGAGGAGGATTATCTAAGAATTTCACGGACCAGGAGAATCTGATGATTAGCTCAGGCCTAAGGATTTGTGGAAAATAGGCAAAATACCAGGAGACCAGCAATGGGAAAACGTGGCTTTGGTTTTCTAAAATGGGACAGAGATGAATGCCCCAAAGCATATAGACCACGTGAGCATGTTGTGTTCCATGCAAGATTCTAAGACATTACCAAATAGGTTGCTAGCAAGGGAATAGGTCACTATGATCAAATCACAGCAGCCTAACCACATTTTCTCTTCTTGATAGTGACTACACTGGAAAGGCAGAGAAATAGTTCTGAAATCAACACACGCAAGTATGTGACAGTGTACCCATTATAAACTTGTAGACAAGATTTAAAATTCACTGTGAACCTGAAGGGAGTCTACCTCTGTTCAATATATATATATATATTTTGGTGAGGAAGATTGGCCCTGAGCTAACATCTGTGTCATCAGTCTTCCTCTATTTTGTATGTGGGATGCCGCCACAGCATGGCTTGATGAGCAGCGTGCACCTAGGATCCAAACCCACGAACCCCAGGCTGCTAAAGCGGAGGGCACGAACTTAACCACTATGCCACTGGGCCCACCCCTCTATTCAATATTTTTATCAGTATCTTTGATTAGGACACACAGGACAGGTTCATTAAATCTTCAGTTGACCAAAAGTTGAGCTACAGAGTTAATCTATCAGAGTAAGAGTTGGGATTCTAAAAAATCTTAAAAGACTAAAAATAATGAGGTAAATCTTACATAAAGAGATTCCAGATTTAAATGTAAAGTTCTGTAAATTATATCCAAATACTCCCAAACAAATAAGTAAGGATGAGAAAGACAGACGGAAGGTAAATGTGTGAAAGAAGACTCAAAAGATTTTAGTTGACTTAACGCAAATCACAGGTTCTCAAAAACCCAATGCAGTCTCCAATACATTTTAATGAAAATGCAATATTCTAGAGTTTAAAGGTCACCGGACCCCATCTACTAGCATATTATACTCAGTAAATGACCTTTAAGAGGTACATAGTCAAACCTATGCCCATTGGGAGGAGAATGACCAGGATGATAAAGGTACTTGAATCCTGTCATATGAAAAACAGCTGAAGGTACTGGCAGAAATGACTCAGAGAGAACATGAGCATTGTCTTTAGACATTGCTACTGCTTGGATTTCACTACCAAAAGTTTGAATCAGGACCAACAGGTAAAAGTTAAAGTGGGACAGATTTTAGCTCAATGTAAACATCAAGTTTTTAACAATTAAAATGAAATGGGCAACCTTGGGGGTTAGAGTATCCCAAAATTAGAGAGTAAACAACTTGGTAAACATGTCTTAAAGGCAACTTAAGCAGAAGGGCTGCCGAAATGACTCCCCAACATTCTAATTCTGAACTTATATTTATATATATATTTTTAGATATATTTACTTTTATAAATATATTTATAGTTAGATATATATATATATATATATATATATATATATATAAAAAGGGAAAAAACCCAACCAGCCAATCTGCACTCCATAATTGTCTACTGTACGCTCAGCACTGTTTGGGGTGTGAAGAGGGAAACATGCCTCTCTCCAGGTTGAGGGGACAACACTAGCACATACCGAATATAATCAGGTATGATCATGACAGTATAGAATGCCATGCTCTGCGGTAGGGTCAGACTGAACGAGCATAGAGGTGCAGAAAAGAGTCATCATTCAGAAGCAGAATAACCAAAGAAGGTCCCACAGAGGTAGCTAGATTTGATATATACACTGAACAGTGGAGGATGTGGCTGAGGGGGAAGAGGGAAGTCCTGAAACCCAGGGGAGGTACATAGACAGGTATGAGCACGCCCAGTTCACAACCACAAGTGGCCTGCCAGGCCTGACTATGGCAGAAGGGATGTGCTGGGAAAGATGAGACAGTTCGAGTGGGGACAGAATAAGGAGGGCCTTGAAAACAAGACAAAGAAGTTCACACAACATGGCAGGAAACAGAGATCTATTCAGTTTTCAATTCAACTCAAGCAGTGGAATTAAAATAGTGCCTACGGATAACGAGTTGAGCAATAGAACGCAAGATGAACAACCAGAAAGCTAAGAAACTGAAAACAGGGAAATCAGGAAAGAAGTGACAAGGGTCTGGAGTAAGATACTATCTGAGGTGAGAGGGGTTGGAGGAAATACTTTCAAAAGTCAAGTCCACTGGTCTCAGTCACTGGCTTCATGTAGGGAATGACAGATAAAGCAGAAATAAATTAAAAAAAAAAACCAAAGTTCTATGTTTGTATAACTGGAAAACAGCAGTGATACTGACACAAAGCTCTAATTGTGAGGGAACAAAGAAATTTGGTTTTGGACATGTTTCATGATAACAGTACTCTTCACAGGGCACTGTTCAAGACGGTAAACTGGAGATACCCTTTGTGGATTTACCAGCAGGGACGAGACAGATGAGCCATCTAGGTAACTACTGGCTAGGTTTGGGGTAAGCATCCCAGGGCTCTCTACTCATTCTGAGTACATATCCAATCCTCACTGCCAATTATACTCCGATAAGAATATCCCATCCAGGGTAGGATGAAGCCAACTTATTTCTGTATAATGCAGACTTCCTAGTAAGAAATGTCCTGCCCCTTTCTCTCCATATCCTTCTTAATCTTCAAAGTACACATCAAGTCTTAGTTCTTTTATAATTCTTTTGAGTCTACTCCTGCCCACACATGGTCTTCTCTCTGAACTTTTATTATTTCTAGTACTCATTCACATTTTTCCTTACTTTTTAGCTATTAGCCAAACCTCCACAAAGTCACCAAAACCCCGCATTAGCATAGTGAGCAGGACTAAACTAAAGCAAGTATGCTTCTAAAATTTGACTGGATGACCTTAAGCCCATGAGGAACAGAAATAAATCCAACTTTATGGTGCACACCCTAAGTTATCAACAGACCACTGAACTCACAAAAGATTCTGGCATCTTGGTAAGGGCTGATTTACACGCAAATCTTCAAGCAATCTTGCCTGCTACTTTACTTAAAAAGACCAAGATGAGCCAACCCAGAAAGACCTGACATTTCTTCCTGCTTTTATGTTTTTCCAGGTTTTCATCACATTTATCCCTTCATAAGCCCCATCTTTCCATCTGTATTGATTCTACCTAATCTTCTCCATTTACCTCTTCCTTTCAGTCCATAAATGTGCCTAAACTGCCTTCCTTCACTCCTTCTACTCTTCTCACAAACTCTCTCAGCTCTCTTGGGTACTTTTTCAAGGTATCAACCCGTCTCCGTCCCTTCGCTAACAAAATGCTTGAAACAGGAATCTTCTCTTGCTGCCTTAACCACTCAGTAATCTGGCTAACAGCTCAAACTTTACCTATCCTCTAAGAGGCAAGGCCAATGTCATTTTCCCTAGGAATCTTACTTTGATTTTCCCTTATCTGGAAGCATTCATTTCCTCCTTCCAACTCTCCAGCATTTTATTTGTATCTCTTCTCTTAGAGCACGTCTTTTCCACCTAATATCACAGTTATTTGCGTTCATATCTTATCTTCCCTATTGAATAAGAAGTTCTTTGAGGGTGGTGATTGAATCTGATTTATCTTTATGATCCTATTTCCAGTATAAGAAGGATTTCATAAATCTTGGCTGAATGAACCTGTAACATGTAATATAAAATAGCGTAGCAAAGAATATAGACCATTGACCTAGAGCACAGGAAACCTGATAGTGTGACTACAGACAGATCCCGTCTCTGGACTTAGTCATCAAAGTGAAAGGGTGGAGTAAGTCTATCCAAGATCCGTTCTAGTTCTAATATGATGACTTGAATTAACATCAACCACCGTGAAAAAACAAGAACCAAACTCTCAGCCCCAAGTTCCTGGTTTCTTTTGGTCCAAAAAACAAGACATTTTCTTTTCCATTTTATTTCTGGAGAAAAAGTATCCTCAAAGGGTTGTGTCACTTAATGTTAACAATCGGGGATGAGACGAAACAACAAGGATCACAGGTAGCCCATCTAATTCCTAGGCACAATCCCTGTGCAGTCACTTTCATACCATGTTAGGGTGGCTTCGGCAGCATCCTTTACCCTCATAGATGCAGGGTTTGGCTCCTTATCTCCTTTGTACTTGACCTCTTGCTCACTGTTCTTGGACTTACTTCCTGAAATACCCAGTTCCACAATCTCCAGTACTTCCTTAAGACAGTCCTAGAAGCAGGAAAGGCAGATCAGTTTTTGTAATACACTTAGAAGAGGAGAAGAATATACACCAAAATGCTAATAATGGTTCTGTTTTGGTGATGGGGCTCTAGTTTCTCATCTTCTTTAACAGGTATATGTTAATTTCATAATAATATTATAAACTTTGCCTCCCCTAATTTCTCTTTAAAACTAGTGTTCAGAGAGTTAGATAATAATGATAAATTCAATTCAATTTTATCAGTCACAATTCTTTAAAATTACCATGTACTGTAAATCATGAAAGCCCAAGAGAAAGAGATGTAACAGAAATTCACTTAAACCTGGATGGTTTAAAACATATTAGATTATCCAAAGGGAAGTTCATCAGTTATTGACATTTTTAAGCAATTTCTGGTACCATAACTTTAGAAGCCATAATGAAAATGACTAAGACTTAATTGACAGTATTATTTTTAAAACTATAAAGCTCTCTACAAATATCTAATGAGCCTGATATCTTGTCTTTTTTTTTTTAATTATTTTTTTTATTGAGTTATTGATAGGTTACAATCTTGTGAAATTTCAATTGTACATTAATGTTTGTCAGTCATGTTGTAGGTGCACCACTTCACCCTTTGTGCCCACCCCCCACCCCACCTTTCCCCTGGTATCCACTAAAATGTTCTTGGTCCATAGTTTTAAATTCCTCACTGATATCTTGTCTTTTATTTACACTGTGAATTCTTTATAACTGCCTGCCTCCCCATAAGAAAGGTATTACATGGAACAATGCCAGGGAAAGCAGCCTAGGTATCTGTGTCTACATGAAGATGGAGAAATGTGTGTGATATGAAATTTCTTAGATACAAGCAATCTTTACAGACAAGCTGTGCTCTAGGTTTGCAGCCTGGCTATCAACTGCCCCCCCTTTTTTTTCCCCCTTTTTCTCCCCAAAGCCCCCCGGTACATAGTTGTATATTCTTAGTTGTGTGTCCTTCTAGTTGTGGCATGTGGGATGCCGCCCCAGCATGGCTTGATGAGCAGTGCCATGTCCGCACCCAAGATTCGAACCAGCGAAACCCTGGGCCACTGCAGTGGAGTGCGCGAACTTAACCACTGGGCCATGGGGCCAGCCCCTCAACTGCCCTTCTTGGTGTGATGAAGGATGACCAAAGTGCCTACTGGCCACCTCAAGGCTACCATCCTTTCAAGAAAGAACACTCTTGATAGTTCAGATAAATTAGTCGAGACCTCATCTTTCAAAAGAACTTCTCTATGACTTAATTTGCAAACGAATATAAGCACAATGACCGTTTTTAAGTTGTGCTCAAAACGACAAGTGTTCTACAGAAATATAACAAGCATGTTGGGTATAAAGTATGCAGTATTGTATTTAAATTTAGATATTCTCTTTTAAAAGACATTTCCCAGTATACATTTTTGTTTCTATTTACTGTTTAAAGATCTAGTAAACTAACCTTTTCATCAAGCATATCAGGGTGCTCTGTAAGCCAGACACAGAGACACTGAAAAGCGGCCACTATCATGGAGTGCAGATCCCGGGAGTGAAAAGGAGCTGGCCGACTACACTGGTACACAATATAGCTGCATATGGAACTGATGGCTCGCTTCCGGTCTCCTGAGTCAACCATCACCTTCACCTAAGCATATTCATATGGGGAACATAGTTAGCTGGGAAACATTGTACCAATTTCAAAGCATCTGTACTGAAGCCCAGCCTTTCTGAGAATGTGACACACCACTGGAAGCCTTGCTTTTTAAAATATTATTTATATAGAGGAACAGAATATTTCAGATGTACTATCATACAATACTCTATAAAAATAGAGGACATTTTTCAAACACTAAAGCAGTATTTCCTTTCAGCATACTTTTTCATGCCCTAAAACCTAAACTCTTGGGGTGTACCTACTCATTACTGCCAGAGATCAAAAGAACAGCTGGCAATAGAACATGTACACATTTTTTAAGCCCCCTAACACAACCTCGCAGTAATACTCTATGGGCTACAAACCTCTGTGCAGATGCTTAGAGGTATAACTAACATACAGTAAACTACAGGTATTTAAAGTGCACAATTTGATAATCTGGACATAAATATACACCTGTAAACTATCACAATTAAGATAGTAGACATATGCATCACCTCCCAAAATCTCCTCATGCACCTTTGTAATCCTTCCTTCCACTCCTTTTTGCCCCCTCCCTACATTACTGCTGGTCTGCTTTCTGTCACTATAGGTTAACTTCCATTTTCTAAAGTTTTATATAAATAAAATCATATGGCATTGTACTCCTCTTTTGCAGTGGGGGAGAGGGGTCTGGGTTCTTTTACTCAGCATAACTACTTTGAGATTTATCCACATTCTTGTGTGTATCAATTGTGCTTTCTTTTTTATTGCTGAGAAATATTCCATTGTATGGATATACTACAATTTATTTATCCAGTCACCTGCTGATAGACATTTGGGTTGTTTCAAGCTTCTGGATATCACAAATAAAGCTACTACGGACATGCACGTACAAGTCTTTATATGGATATATGCTCTTATCTCCTAGGAGCATAATGATTGGGCCATAGGATAGATGTATGTTTAACTTTTTAAGGAACCGCCAAGCTGTTTTCTAAAATGGTTGCAGCATTTAACATTCCCTTCACCAGTGTGTGAGAGTTCCAGTTCTTCCACATGCTCACCAATATTTGGTATAGTTAGTCTTTAAATTTTAGTCATCCTAATAGGTATGGAGTGGTATTTCACTGTGGTTTTAACTGCCTTTCCCTAATAACTAATGATATAGGGCATCTTTTGATGTGCTTATTTGCCATTTGTATATCTTTTTGGTAAAGTGTCCAACTTTTTTGCCCATTTTTAAACTGGGTTGTTATATTATTGAGGTCTTTTGTTATTATTGTATTGCCTTTTTAAAAGATTTTATTAAAGGTCTTTACAAAGCAACATCCAGACTCTAGATTCAGTTGCCAAGAAGACCCTGTTATGCAGCAGAGACTGGCTAGCGCATGGCAGGCAGCTCTGGCTTCCTAACCTGTTGTCCTTGAGATGGAGATGGTGGATAGTATCTCATCTTTAGAGTCCACAATGCTCCTATGGTCAAGTAGGGACTTCTTAGGGCCATTCTTCACACATGGGTCCCAGGACAGCATCATCTTCACTTTGACACCCAGCATATGCGATCTGAGCAGCACGTGGTGCAGAGTAGTATCAATATAGTAGTTAATAGAGTCCCTAGTGTGGATCATCACACCATCCACAAACTTCATGGATTCAGCCCCGTCCTTGTAGTTTCCCTGACACCATGACCTTGTAGCCCTTGGCCCCACTCTCCATGATGAACTGCAGCACCCCATACTAGGCTCTCCACACAGCAAGCCCTCCTAGGAGTTTGTAATGCAGAGACTCTGTCTGGGCAATGGCACACAGACCTATTGTGGCCACCTTTTCAGCATGCAGCTCTACACAGCACCCAGGGGAGCCGATCTTCTGACCTTCATTGGCCAACTCCCAGATCCACTGGTCCTTCTCACCAAGAACATTCTGCATCGTGGAAGCCAAGGTAATGATTTCTGTCCTGGTTGGTAAAATTCAGACTTCATCTCCAGGGTAGCCATCTTCAACAAGTCTCTGAGCGAGTAACTCATTCAGTTTAGCTCTGAAAATGCCATCACCAACAAACTTCCCCTTCTTGGAAATCTGCACCACCATACTACTGTTGCACATTGCCAAAAGGAAAGGTTATTATTGAGTTTTGAGTTCTTTATATAATCTGGATACAAGTCCTTCATCAAATATGTGGTTTGTAAAGATTTTCTCCCAATCTGTGACTTGTCATCTCATTCTCTTAACAGTGTTTTTCAAAGGAGAGTAGTTTTTAATTTCAATGAAGTGCAATTTAATAGTTTATTCTTCTATGCTGTAATATCAAAGAAATCTTTGTATAACCCAAATCTTTGTACAACCAACAAAAGTTTTCTTCCATGTTTTCTTCTAGAAGTTTTAGGGTTTAGATTTTACATTTAGGTCTACAATCCATTTGGGGTTAATTTTTGTACATCATGCAAGTTATGAGTCAAAGTTTTCTTTTTTTGTATGCAAGTAACTGATTGTTCCAGCACCATTTGTTGAAAAGACTATCCTTTCTCCTTGGAACTACCATTGCACCTTTGTCAAAAGCAGATGTCCACGTATGTGTGGATTTCTGGACTCCCTATACTATTTTATTGATCTGTACAAACTTACTCCAATACCAGACTGTTTTGATTACTGCAGTTTTATAATAAGTCTTGAAATCAGGTGGTGTTAGCCCTTTATCTGAAGGGCTGGAGCAGCACTCTATCTAGGGCTAATTATTCCTTAATACTGAGAGTATACTGAAGGTCACAGGAAACAGTACCTCGTGCTCAAAGACAGTGTGGTCCTGCATGTCTCATGAAGGGCTGTTCTTACTTTCTGCATCAGTAACTGCTCCTCACATAATGATGGCCATTACATCTATTCCTGACAATCTCTGAGGTAAGCTTAAGGGGCAGTAAGAACACCTTAGGTTTTCTTGCCTATTTTGTCTCTCATGAGTTAGTAAGTCAAAGCCTCTGCTCACCTGTCCCTACATCTGTAAAACAAAAGGCTTGAACTTTATCATCTCAGACAATATCACCTTATGTATGAACATTACCTTTTTGTTCAAAAAGTGTCTTACGTATTTCATTTGATTTGATCCTGATAACACCAGGTGTTATACACAAGATAATCCTGCCCATTTTACAGATAAGAAAACACTTAGACGTTAGTGAGAATGTGGAGAAACTAGAACCCTCATACATCACTGGTGGGACTATAAAGAGATTCAGTTGTTGTGGAAAAGAGTCTGGTAGCGTTATTCACAATAGCCAAGAGGTAGAAAGAGCCCAAATGTGCATCAACAGATGAATGGATAGACAAATTGGTGTATATAAATATGATGGAATATTATTCAGCCATAAAAGGGAATGAAATTCTGACATATTCTACAACATAAATGAACCTTGAAAACATGTTAAGTCAAAGAAACCAGACACAAAAGGTCACACACTGTATGATTTAATTTATATGAAATGTCCAGAATAGGTAAATATATAGAGAGACAGAGCACAGATAAGTGGTTGTCAGGGACTGGGGGGAGGGGACACCAGGCAGCAACTGCTTAATGGATACAAGGGTTTCTTTTTGGGGTGATGAAAATGTTTTGGAACTAAAACATAGAGGCGGTGGTTGCACAACACTGTAAAAGTACTAATAGCCACTGAACCATTCACTTTAAAATGGTTAATTTCACATTGTGAATTTCACCTCAATAAAAAAAGAAAATACTTGGAGAAGTGCAAATGGCCACCCAGCTCTAAGCTTCCACAAAACTGAAATAATAGCTGTGAAAGAAATTTGAAAGTACAGCCAATTTTCACTTACTTCTGATAATGGAAGATAAAAAAGTCACAAAAAGTCCCAAATGGTATATTTTAGAATAATCACTCTTTGTAAAAAGAGCCTCTTTTCTTCCTTTACCAAAGCTGTGTTTGTTTATTAAAATTAGATGATCCTATAATGGCACAAAATGTCATGCTGAAAATTTAAGGGTACTATATGCAAATACAAAATCAATAGGTATTTTATTATGTCCCAATAAATAAACAGCAAGTATTACAATGTTTCCTGTAATTTAACAGCAAAAATATCATTTATACTCTTTGAACTTATTAAAAAAAAAGCAAAGGCCATTTTGTAAAGTCTCACTTGGAGGCTCATTCCTGCACACTATGGATACAAACTATGTTTGCGTATAACCAATACTGCAATACCCACACCAAGTGATCATGAGATACAGAAAAAAGAGCCAAGATCCAAGTTCGCAGGGCTAAAATGAAAGGGCTGCCCTTCTCACCTTTGCCAGGCCAGAAAGGAGCTCCAGAGCAGCCAGTGATATGCTCATGTCTTGCCGCCACTGGGAATTAAGTCTTTGGGTGACGAGATGAATGCTGCGAATCAGGAGCCCAGCAGCTGAATCTGTATTAAGAGCTAGGATATAACCCCAATGCCACATCCCACAGGGAGGGAAAACAACTAAGCATTAGTAACGAGAAGCACAGCATTCCACCAGGCACAGACCACAGCAGCCACAGTGAGCACAATGGGCACCCACACAGTGCTATGCTCCCCGCCCCACTGACCTGAGCCATCAAGCCTGACTGAACAACAGTGCATGGGGCACACACACTGGACCAGGGCAGCTCCTAGCTCCCAGCTCAGGTACTTTCACACAGACATCCACCGGGATTTGGCAGTTTCAATATCAATCTTATAACAATGTAAATCTTAAAATTTCTAAATTAACTCAATAGAGTTACATTTTCAAAAAAACAATGAAAAGGCTATCAATTATTTCCTTGGAATGTTATAGAGGAATAAATTCAAATTTTAGAATCCCCTCAGATGCTGGGAATTATCTGAAAGCATCTGTTGAAATTGTTCTCAGGGTTTAAACCATCCAAAGTCACATGCAATGCCTTTTCAAACACATGTTAACATTTAATTCTCTAAGACTACTTTAATACTTCTAAAAAGAATTAAATAACCAAGTCATTGTGTTTTTATTTGGCCTCCAATTCTATATTTAAAAGTAATTACTACTTAGCTAATAATAAATTAGGACAATTAAACTGAATTTATAAAAGAAGCTTTAGGGACATTATACCTGTCGATCCTATCAGAAAGAGGGCAGTGACAACAGAAAAAGGAATGATCATTAAAGAGAGACATTCATGCGACACTAACACAAATCTGGATTTCTTAGTAAAAAGTATTTTACGACATTACAAGCAGAACTCACTAACACCAGTTCAAAATGCTGAAACAAACAATACTCACTTCAAACATTTATATTAGAACACACACAATAATGCAAATATTTCTTTAGCATAAAAGTGTTTTAGAAAGCATGAAAAATAAACAAATTTTCACCAATAGTATACTTAAATCCACAAACATAATGAGTAAGATAATTTAAATAATTTCTTCAAAAATGCCATATTTAAATCTGTTGAATATCCACAAAACGACCTTATGTATCTGACAGGCTCAAGGATACTTTATAGCAAACTTAAACCACAGAAACATGCCTGCACTCCTAGGCTCATAAACTCTCCAGATGATTAAAAAATTAAACTCACATCTAAGAGTCTAGATTTCATTCCAATCTAGTGGGATTAATAGTCACAGATTCAATACACTAATTTGTGAATAAAAACATAAAGGCACCCACAAACTTAGAGAACCCGTAAGGTAATTGCCCAGGGTAAGGACCTCATTGAATAGGATGCTCTGTTGGCAAATGTTTCCTTAAATTATAGGTTTTAAACACGAAGACACTCTCCTCTGGGTTACCAGATAATGCATATCCCATCATGTACCCTGACCACACTGCAATAAGTGCTGAACTGGCAGACTCTGCCATTAGAATTTGAGGCACAGCCCATGTCCTATTTGACTCTGTATTACCAGCATCTAGTACAGAATCGAAAAATGTTTCCTAACCACCTCTTACAATCCTTTATAAAATCTAATAAACTACCCAAAGTCTAACTGCTAGAAGCTATAGAGCTAAATTTAAAAGAGTTTTCTTTTTCTTAATCTTTTAGACTAACAGCCTCTCTATTACACTTAAGTACATAAAAAATCATGAACATTAAAATTTTTTTAAGAAATGTTTGCTTGTTTGTTTTGTATATCTGGGCATTAAAAGTCATTCCACAAACAACGAATTTCAAAAAAATAAACGTGGCTTACCATAATCTCTTAGGAGAGCTTGAGCAGGTCTTTCACTATCAGGAGTTGTGGGCTCCGTGCTTCCACCACTTGCTGAACTAATACCACTATTAGTGCGACTGTGACTCTTCAGGTTATTTTCTCCACCACCCTAGTCAAATAAAAATGAATCAAACATTTGAGGGCTGTGTACATAGTTTACAACTACAGACAGAGGTCAATCATTAAAAGGTATGTTGATAAAATAGAATGTGCTAATTAACCAAATAGCACAAACTGATACACAGATAACAATTAACAAGGGATTAAAACTGCCATGATGTTTTTGCATAGACACCAGCTACTGGAGGGTAAGAAAGGTCTGATGATTACAGGTGCCCATTCTGGGGTCTTCTTTGCTGCTGTTTATAAAGGGCAGCCCAGGACCTTTTCCATCATCACTAGACTTCACTAGCTAATGACTCTGGGTCCTTAAAGAAATACCCTAGTGCCTCTCAAGCAAACTTCAGAACAGGAATACAATCTTAAAAAAACAAAACACAAATAAACAAATAAAGTAACTTTCAAATGTATTTATATAATGAAACACAAACAATAAAATACTATGGTTAGGGGGCCAGCCCCGTGGCCGAGTGGTTAAGTTCCTGCGCTCTGCTTCGGCAGCTCAGGGTTTCCCCGGTTTGGATTCTGGGTGTGACGTGGCACCGCTCATCATGCCACAACTAGAAGGACCCACAACTAAAATATACAACTAGGTACCAGGGGGATTTTGGGAAAAAGAAAAAAAAAATACTATGGTTAGTATAAAGATTAATTCCTATATGTACAGGGGCTAACAAAGCTATTAAAGATTTCCTCTTTTTTTTTTTTCCTATATAAATACAACTCATTATAACCAGATCAGTTGATTATTATTAGCCACCTACTGGTACATGAATTTTCTTAACAATAATTTGATTGCCCATGCTCCATCCACCCAGCTCATCCAGTATATTTTACTAATTTCCCCATTCCCCTGCGTCCACTCTAGGTATAGGGATCACATATCTTGAAGACAGAAGCAGGGGGCATTGGGAGTCTCTGGGAAGCTTTTCTGATTTAGGAGCATTGGTGCTTTGAGGAACCTTCAAACTTCAGTCTAGAGTGGCTAGAAAGAGCTGATGAGATGGTAAAGAATAAACCAGATGCTTGCTTCCAGCCAGCACTAGATCTACCAGGGATGGAAGGATTTATAGAGTAGGGGACTTTTCCTACACTATTCAAGCCAACACACCAGCACAGCAAAAGGGACAAGAGCTTTAAGTAGACACTGTCCAGGAATAAAGACTGCATTTAGCCAGAATTTCTCTCATGCAAAATCTCTCAAGGCCCTGACTTACAGTTGAAGAGCCAATGAAAGGTATGAAATCTCAAAATACATGATACTTTAAAATAGGATCCTTATGAATCATGGAGCTGAATTTACAAACAAATGTCTTTAAAAATCACAAGCACAGGGGGCCGGCCCCATGGCTGAGTGATTAAGTTCGCACGCTCCGCTTCAGCGGCCCAGGGTTTCTCCGATTCGAATCCTGGGCGCAGACATGGCACCACTCATCAGGCCATGCTGAGGTGGTGTCCCACATGCCACAACTAGGATGACTCACAACTAAAATATACAACTATGTACTGGGGGATTTGGGGAGAAAAAGCAGAAAAAAAATATCCCAAGGACAGACATTTTGGAATGTAATTTACATAAAACTAGATGTTGACATTCTCTGACAGATAACATGTGGTATGCTTCTTACCATCTCCATTTGGCAACCAATGGCTTCTAAAAGTGCTGAATCTTGAACAATATTTAACATTGCCCCTGCAACAGAAAAAAATGCATTTTATTTAAATACATAACAAGAATATTAAAATGGCCAAAACATCTCAATTAACAGTAGAGATAAGAACATGATTTTAGCTGAGTACTCCTGAAATTTCCATAAAATTACTAACAAATCCATTGGTTGGTCAGAAAGATACTCTTTAGAAATGCCCTAATTCTGATCTGCCCCCAAAGTTTTAAAACCACATTTTTCTAAAGGTCGAACTTTGCCTTACATAAAAACATGATGATTATCACATATTTTTTAATTGCTGCGAAAGACCAGACATAAACATCTCAATTTCAAGGGTAATACAAACTAAGAAAATATTATGGAATACTTTTAAAACCCAATGCTGACCTTTTAAAAATAAAAACAACACAATAAAAATCACAGCTATTATCTTTCTGACTGACTGCTTTTTAAGAATAATTAAAGCCACATGGTTGCCCATGGCAGCATATTCTAAAGGCAAGTTGCATGTATTTATCAAGAAACTCATAGCCCTAGAAAGGGTAGGACAGAAACAAAGATGGTGAGCCTAGCACACTGCTTCTCATCTCCCTGGGAGAGTACTCTTGCCCACAATGAAAAAAGAGAGGAGAGACGCAGTTTTGCCAATCTATGACAAGAGTGACAAGTGACTCTTGAATGTACATAGGGAGCTCTTTAGAGCAAGAGTAAAGCAAAACTACTCTATCAACTGTAGAAATCATCTGATTTCAAGTGATACGCTATTTGGATAACCTAAAACACTATAACTCGGAGGCTCTCTCATATCGAGATCTAACCTCTGTTCTTTCAACTCCCTTCCAAAATGAAAGGATTTACTCTTCCCTATGTCCTTGTCCTTGTGATTGCCCCCGTCCTTGTGATTTTTAAAGACATGTGTTTATAAATTCAGCTCCATGATTCATAAGGATCCTATTTTAAAGTATCATGTATTTTGAGATTTCATACCTTTCATTGGCTCTTCAACTGTAAGTCAGGGCCTTGAGAGATTTTGCATGAGAGAAATTCTGGCTAAATGCAGTCTTTATTCCTGGACAGTGTCTACTTAAAGCTCTTGTCCCTTTTGCTGTGCTGGTGTGTTGGCTTGAATAGTGTAGGAAAAGTCCCCTACTCTATAAATCCTTCCATCCCTGGTAGATCTAGTGCTGGCTGGAAGCAAGCATCTAGTTTATTCTTTACCATCTCATCAGCTCTTTCTAGCCACCTTCTTGCTGCATAACATACTATCCTTCCTGAGCACCCACTCCAACCACTACTGCCATCACCAATTCTTAGGCCATGTCATTTCCTCTCCTAGAATGAAACCCTGACTTCATTTCTGCCTATTCAAATGCTGTCCTAAAAGATCCATACTAACTTCCACTTCCCCCTATGAAGTCTTCCTTGCTCTTTCAGTTTGTTCTCTCTCAACACTGAGGACACCCCAAATGACATGACATGAAGGCAACAAGCACTGCCTTCTGTTGTTACCTGACAATTTTGTGAGGGTATTCCAATCTCTGCAATGAGACTTGTTCAAGGATAAAAGCTATGCCATTCACTTCTTTAGTATTCCCACCAGAGTACTGTACCTAGGACGAGGCCCTTGGCTTTGATGAAAAGCCAGAAGTACAGAAAGAGACAGATGCAGTAATCAAGCTGAGACGTGAAGAGGGCTCAGAATTCGGCAGTGGCCATATAATGATGAGCCAATTAAGACAGAGAATCAGTATGATTAGGAGACCAACAGAAATCAATAAGGAAAAAGGCAGGAGGCATAGCAACAGCTACTCCTCAATTTCCTCTTGGCAGGGTTCTGACAGGGCTTCCAGAATTAAATCCAACTCAAAATATTTTCACATATATGTAATGGGCAGGAGGAAGGGGAAGAGGCAGAACTCAGGAAGGAGGAAAAGAGAAGAGAGGAAGGGGGGAGTAGTGGGGGGAAACGGGGATAGAAGGAGAGAGGAAGGGCTAGTAGAAAAGAGAAAAACAAAGAACACAAATAAAACTAAGCAAAAATGACCTACCAAGACCACTGTAATGCTTTTCTTCTCTCATCTCACCCCTTTAAATTTTTTCACATATAAAAGCAAACAAATTCTGCCTCTGATTCAGAATAAAGCTTCAGGCTTGGGCTTCCACCCCTGACCCCTGCCTCCTCAGCAGGCTGGGGTGAACAATAACTGGATTTTCACTTACAAAAAAATGAGTGAACACAAACCTAGTATCATTTGAGTGTTGTTGGGGTCCGTTTCCGTTTGCAAGGCACCTATTAATATATTCACAAGTCTCAACTTCAGGGACAAAAAAGTTATTGGTTTATCATAAGAAGAGCTGTCATCATTACTAAACTTTCCTTCCAGGACCACCTACGGAAGAAACAAATAATTTTTAACATCAACTGTTGTGGTACACTATGCCCAGGTAGGAACTGCTACAGTGCACAAAGGAAAAATGAGTCTAACAAGCAAGGCTTTCAGTCTGCCTAATATTAGCCACTGTGCTAAGTCTGTCACTAACTCACACAACATATGGTATCAGATGTCACTAACCTAACACCACTTGAAATGGTAGACCAAGGCATGATGGCTGACTGACAGAAGAAATACCACAACAAACCAACTTTGCTGATTCACTTGAAATAATTTGAAAACAATTTTTAAAAGCTCCTATTCCATTTTCAAAATGTAATTTGACTTGAATTAGTACACAAAACAAAATACAGACTATAAAAAACTTTAATAAAACATTACCTCAGATTTGACTGTGCCAAAGTGATGCGGGAGGGGCAACAAAGAAAGTAGGATATTAATGGAAGATCTTCTCAATTCTGTTGGATTTACATAACTTTTGAATTTTGAGAGTTCTCTGCCAAAGAAAAAAAAAGCTATTAGCATTTCTGAACTAAAGTATATTTTTAGCTATTGCCAAATATACATTATGCCAATTTTTCACAATACAAGCACTGGGTTTGGTCTCATAGAGAATGCAGTAACTACTTTCCACTGAGTTTATATTCTGCAATTTGTATGCGTGTGTGTGAATCTCTATGTTAAATTGTTGGGGAATTAAACTAGACTCTGACAGATTGATTGACTGATTTTAAATGGAAGGCGGACTCTACAAAAGTAGGACCTCTGAGCTACTGCTGCTCTTACTCCTCTACGTCAGGCCAAGAAGGCTTCCAGCAGCTCATGGACAAAGCAGAATGGAAGCAGTTCAGGGGTGAGGTGGGTCTGGATGTTCTACACTCATTTAATGTGGCCTGAGTCTCCTCGGGCTACGAAGACAACTGGATAGGATAAATCAGGAAACTGGGGAGGCAGCACCAAAACAGACCAGGTCAAACCCGACAACTGATATACTAGTACAGAATGATGGCTTACCTGTCTGGCAAAATGGTTTCAAGAGCTGAAATAAAGTAAGGAACCACAACATCAATCCCTTTCAAGTCACAGCAGAACAAAGGAGGGGAGTTTAGAATAACGCTGGCCAAGACAGGATGGCACACATAATCATTTATCTGCAAACCTTGAATTAAAAGCATGTAAAATCTAGGAAAGCAAGAAAAAAATTTTAAACAAACTGCTGATCAACTGTTTTTATAATTATTTATATTTTGTACATAGTCATCTGAAAGTCTACTTCCACTCTTCATTACTTCTATCTTTAAAAGCTATTACTGGAGTTAAACAATTCAGAATCAAATACACTAAGAAACAAATGTTCTTTCCTAATGAAAAGGAAGAAAAGATTCACATCTATTATACCTTCTGGAAGTTTTAAGCCTTGTAACTCAAAGTTACAGGTGCCTGCAAATGAAAGCAACCAAAACAAAACCAAACAAATGGCTGCAGTAATTATCAATAAACTGGAGGAATTACTGAATTGAATTCCACATCAGTAAAATTTTGCAGCATTTCACAATTCCTAAAAAAAAGTGTGTGGTTGTGCCTTTTTTCCCCTTCCCCATTAGTTTTGGAGGGACAATGAAAGGAAGAAACCTCATTCAACCATGCGTTCATCATGATATGAAGGTAACTGTGAGTAAAACTCCTTTTGAGAATATACTTGCGTATACCTTACTTTTAACCTCTACCCCTCACCCCCTATCCACTAAGTGTTCAATCTTCCATCTTTCAGAAGCAACTACATCAGTATACTCTTCTACTATCATAAGGCACTCTTCTCTTCTCTGCAAAACTCTCCAAAAACAACTTCCTCACCTCCTGGTCACTGTCAACCCATTTCAATCTATCTTCTTGCTCTAGAACTCAACTAAAACCAGGTTAGCAAATAACCACTGGCCTCTCAATTGCTAAATCCAGAAAACATATCTAAGTCTTTGCTTTGCCTTTTTAAAGCATTCAACCCTTTGATTACTTCCTCCTTCTCTCTTTGTTCTTCTCTGATCTCTATGGCTATTTCCTTTAACAGATTCTCGTACTCCACGGCCTCCTAATATTGGTGTTCCTCAGTTCTCTAAGATATCTCTTCCACTAGCCTAGTTTTAAACACTATTTAAGCCACCGAATATAATCCAATCAGTCTCTAAAAGCCCCTACCTCTCAACTGAGCTCCAGATCTATTAGCCAAAACTGTACTGGATACCCGAGGGCAGGACATGTCTACTGATTACTCCAGTACTCCCTGTGCAGTGTCTGGTACAAAGTAGAAACTTAGTAAAAGTCTGTAAATATTTGTTGATAAATATCCCACAGGCGCTTCAAATAGGTTCAAAACTAAGCTCATCACTGGCCCCCTCACAAATCTGCTCTTTTGGTTGGTCATACTACCACCCATCCAGTCTTATGGGCCAGACAGAAAGCTCATGGTCACAGCCTTCTCCCTTCCTTCTATTGATACCATATGGGGTATCTCCCCAACCTTAGTCTCCCTCCTAAGAAATGTGACCCCACTGCAAGGGTGCCAGCATCCCATGTGGCCCACCTTCACACTCATAGCTAACTAGACAAGAGGTAGACATCTGATTAATCAGATCCTCTTTCCCAGGAATCTGAATATTCGGATTCAGAGACACTAACTGGCCCTGCTGGTCACCTAGACCAAGGCCACGGAAATTAGGAACTTAGAAGTAGACTGCAATACAAGATAATGATCTGCAGAGACGAGAAGAATGAAGCAGTTCTGGGAGACCATTTAGACAGAGAACAGAAAGGAGGAAAGTTGTTTTGGTCCTTGAACACTTTCTAGTCCCTGGTTCCTGCCCTTTGTGAGGCCCTACTGCATGTCCTGACCTTAGAATATATTAAATAGCACTAGGTTCTCATAAGTCATCCCCATTTTGCTTAAGTCGCATCGAGAGGGTTTTCTGTTACTTAAAGCCAAGAGCCTATTAAGATATCCCTGATCAGTTCCCAGCATGTACCACTCTGTTTCATATCTATATGCTTCTGTACTTTGTTCCCTGATAGAGTCAATTTAATCCTCTCTCCTGAGAACCTAGTAGGTACACACACACCTGAATGCTCTTGATATTAACATCACTTCAGTAGCTATGTGAATGATCATGTGAGGAAGGAAAATAGAGTCAAGAAAAATAGGAGGCCATTACAAATTCATTTAGGAAAAAAGTGACAAGACGTGAAGTGTTATGGTGGGAACAGAGAGATTAGAAAGAGGATTAAGATAAAGCAGAAAGGCAGGAGTTGGTTGACCAAATAAAGATACAGAGGGAAAGAAGAGGAGTCTAAAATGACTCCTAGTTTCTTGCCTGAGCAACTGAATGAATGGCAGAACCATTCACAAAGACTGAAGTCATAAATTTGGATAAGATGATCCCACCCAACTTGCTAACACAGTCTAAACATTACCCATCCTTTATAAGTCGAGCACAATCACCCAATCCACTATAACTCCTTCCTGAATCCTCAGGGTAAGTATATGCTGCTTCATCCTCTGAATGCCCACAGCACTTTATCTGTGCCTCTCTCCTCTCTGACTTCCTATTACTATTGGATCATTATTACCTGTGTTCATGGCTTTGCTCACTCAGAAAAATAAGCTCCTCAGAGGCAGGATTTATAGTTAACATTTATGGACCACCTACAGAGTCGAATATTGTGTTAAAAATTTATTTAAAAATTACTGTGGTCGTTCCAAATCTCTCCATAATTAATAAAAGGCAAATAAGATCAAATAAATAATACTTCTACAATAAAAAAGGTCTTAAGGATCTTTACCAAACCTGATAAGGCAGGTAAAATGAATGGAAGAAGTTAGGAAAAATTTTTATTACTTACAGACATTTGCAGGTACTTCAAACCAACATTTACTTATCAATTCAGCCTACGAAGCCATGCTACAACAGTTTCACCATCAAAACTATATAAATGGAAAAATAAACAAAAAAATTCTAAGACCTGGATAAATAAGCTGGCAGAATCTCTTCTCCAGTCTTCTTGCTACAAAAAATCCTACATAGTGTCCCACAAGCCTCAGCTCTTCCTGCTTCATAGTTATCAGGAAATTCACTTGCATCAAACATAGGATTGGAAACCATGGTGTCTGTGGACATTTGTGACCCTTTCCGTCGAAACTCCATGCTAGCTTGTGTTGTAATGGCTGGGGAGAGAAAAGGAGGGTTTTATTATATTTGTCAATATGCAAATAGGCTCATGGGACCCTGGACACAAAGATCAAATGTTGGTGTCATTAAATAGCTACTTGAATAGAATCCAATAATGCTTTTGTTTAGCAACTATGTCTTAATTTTTTTTTTTTAAAAAAGGGCTCTCTGGAATCTTTGAAAATGGGTAACAATTAATTTACAGTGGTATAGTCATTTTAACAAATTCTACAAGAAGCATTTTTCAACTGAATTTTTGATAAGCAGAATACATTTGTAATATATCTGTATGTGAATACAGATACATAACACAGAATTTGGCTTTTCTATTATTTATTCTGTTTCTTTCCTCCCCCTATAGAATGATGCTTAAACATTAAGAAAAACAGCTACTGCAATTTATACAATACCCCAGACGGACATATCATAACTGAATGGGCAATCCCATGCCAGTTTGTATACTTTTGGGAGAGGGCAAGGAAGGATGAGAAATGGGTAGGGAGGAAGAGAGAGAATTCCCACCACCCACCCAACTCCAAACACACACCAAAGAATCGCCCAACCAAGCAAAATGAGAATGAATTTTAACAACCACAGACAGCAGCTAACTTGAGATTGATACATCAGAAAATCGGATTGGTAAGAAAGATTATCATGGTCATTTGTTGTCACTGAAACAGAAGCCCTTCGAAAGTTGCTTTTATTTTTAACAAAAGATTTCACAGTGTAATGAAAATCACTCTGAAATCTTTTATCACTCTACATGAAATGTTTAAATTATTTTGTAATAATAGATTTAATAGAATGCAGAGTTAAGCAAAAATCTTTATGCAACTTCCCATGAGCCATTTTTCGTCCTGAATAAGCTATCCAGCAATAATACATTTGAAAAACACTACATGCAGAATGCATACAAATCAAACACTAAATCTGTATAAAAATAAGCTTAAAGCTTTAAAAAAAACAAAAAAAGCCAAAACACAGTTAGTGCAAAATCCTGGAATTCATGACATGACCAGACTAGTGTACAGAAATAATGGGACTGATTCAGGCAGATTAATTTGCTTTTGCCAACAATCTTCCCCATTCAAAACACAGAAAAGTATTTTTCTTCCCAAGTGCAAAAACTACAAGAGACAATGACAATCAAATTTTTTAATGGAATTATGAAAAAAATAAAACATGACTGCAATTAAGGAGAAGCTTCTGGTTCCTACTTACAAGATTTATAAGAAAGAAGAATTTGGATAAAAGATGCTGCAAGATAATAGAAATAAATGGAAACAAATCAAAGGACAGTAGTAATTATAAAATACTTTAAAGATGGTGAAATTTTACAGTAAGTTAAGAAGCTTTTTAGCTTTTTAAAAGTTAGATTAAAAGCTTTATGATACCACAAGCTAGTTCAAAAACATAGGAAATTGTGCATTCAGATCCAAAATTATGATTTTTGTATCATGCAAAACAATGAACGAAGAATATTACACAACTACAAAGAATTGAGATTTTTGAACTGCCCATAACGTGCATTAAAATTTTAGTTTATTAACCCTTCCCAGCTCAATGTTACTTTTACAAAGCACAGTGTACTGTCATGTAAATCTAAAGCTATCCAGTTCATAGAAGCAAACACTTAAAGTTAGAGGTGAACTGCATGGCAGAATTCCTTGATGGCAGCCAGTACTTAGAAAACAGACTAACAGTGTTAGCATTCCGAAACCTCCCACCACCCCCAACACCTCAAGAGTGGCACCCAACAGCACTCTAACTCATTCAGCTATCTGGACACTCCTATCTCCTGGGTCATGTAACAGACTTTCTCACCTGTGAATATGGGGCATTGGGGAGTGTGAGGGGGGCGGTTTCTAGCCTTTCCCCACCAAGGCAAATGGTAAGAATTAAAAACAAGAATTTGTTGGGGCCAGCCCGATGGCAAAGCAGCTAAGTCCACACTCTTCACTTTGGTGGCCCAGGATCTGCCAGTTCCGATCCTGGCGTGGATCTATGTACCACTTATCAAACCAGGCTGTGGCAGGCATCCCACATATAAAATAGAGGAAGATGAGCACAGATGTTAGCTCAAGGCTGATCTTCCTCAGCAAAAAGAGGAGGATTGACAGCAAATGTTGTTAGCTCAGGGCTAATCTTCGTCAAAAATAAATAAATAAATAAGAATTTGTTGCCCACATATGATTTGAATTCTGGTTTCTACCTTTTGGCACAAAATGCTGAGCAAAGCTGTTACAAACTCCCTAGAGAGTGGGAAGATCAGTAAGTTCCCTTTAAGCAAGCCCACCAAGGAGGCAGTAGGTTGAGCCACTCTGGATTCAGAGATTTTAGTGTCAACAGCTTGATATCAAAAGTTACACTGTAAGAATTGCATCTTAATAAAAATAAAAATGACATACAACTGACTCATTCTAGAAACTACAATACAAATTATAAACAGAAATCCCAAAATATAAGGCACATGAACATAAGAAAATAAGCCAAAAATGGGTTTTTAAAAGTTTTCATTTAGTCATAAGTAAGTACATTTCCTTATCCATAATTAAGCACTACTTTCAAACTTGTAAATAAATATAATATGGAAATGGTAGAATATAAAGTGTCTGAATTCAACAAAATAAACAAAGGAATCCCTAACTCAACCATGCAACCTCAAATTATATTCCTGAAAAATGTCTTTATATTCACAACCCTTCTAAATTATTTAAAAGATTTGTAAGAACACCCAAAATAAATGTATGTGTATAATGCTAACAGACACAGACCTTAGTCCTAAGATGATACATAATAGCTAAGAATGCATTTCTGAGAGAAAGCAGAGACCCTTATGACCATTACATTAGTTTTACCCATGGAATTAACATTCTCCCTAGGGATGCATAAACTAATGCAATTAGGCATCCTTTTATCTCAAGCTATTTCCAACCCCAGTGGAAATGTGCTTTCTTAACACACAACCAATATACTTATTAACGCATATAGCACAGTGCCTGGCACCGAGTAACTGCAGCTCAATAAATCCTGGTCATCATTATTCAGCTTTATAAGACATGTCATAAATATTCAGTACGTTCTGCAGTACCCCACCCTCCCATCCTGTACCCTATTGCCACTACTTCTAAGTATAATGGTAAGATGACAAAAATAAATCAGATTTTATTAAGACAGAGTTTCATCACTTCTGTAATAAAATCTAAATGAAGATATCAGGGTTATTAATTCTCCACCAGTCTTATTTAGTTACAGAGCAAATGGTATTTTTGAAATAAAGTTCTCTATAAAACCTAAGAGGTTAGAGTCTTTTGTGAAGCGAAAATTTTCCGATATTTATATGTACTAATGAGTGACTGGTTGTCAAAATCTAAGAAAACACTTCTTGTAAATAAATTTCTGGTCAAAATCTTTAATTCTTTATATCAATATTATTATCCTGGCTGACATGAAGGTAACTTCCAGGTCACCTACTGAAAGGAATTTGATTCAACAAAAAGTGGCTAACCTGAAGTAAATAAAACCAGACAAAAGCCAAACCTCATAGAACATACATAAAAAGGACAGGTAGGAAAACTTCCAAAATTCTGTTACTTCAGCTGGAAGGGGTTAAGCACAAGACATTGCTTGGTGAGAGACAGAGAGCTTTTTAAGAAACATTAATCTTGCAGGTAGGAAAGATTAAAAAGAAAAAAGAAAAGGAAAAAACATGGTAACGTATTTCTTGAGCAATATTTACCAGTCATGCTGCTGTCTCTGTTTATCCCATTATGAAGTTTACAGTGAACAAATGCCGCATCAAATAACCATGATCCAAAGAGATTCAAGATGCTGTTAACCTTTGGTCTCCGAGGTGCAGGCAGTGGCCTGGGTTCTGAACTAGTCTGATTTGGACTGGACAGAGGAGAGGTGGAGGATGTCTGCTGCTGAACTTTCGAGGCATGAGCAGTACTAACCTATTAGAAGAACACAAGAATACATCCACACATGAAAAGTTTGAGAAAACAGGAGGACTTTTTAAAAAGGATGGCAGATTAAAAAGCCAATCTTTATACAGCATAATAACGGTGATGAAAACTCTTACTGTGCTTGTCTTCATGGTGGCCTTATTCACAGTAACAGCCCGGTGCCTCCGGTTATGTGGTGGAGTGGTACTGACAGCAGTGCTTTGAGGCATACTTAATCTATTCACGGGTGTTGGAGGAGCACTGTCTGATCGGGGTCTAGAAATGCCTTAAAAAAAAAAAAAGGAATTAATTTTCATAGTTCAAAAAAGATGGTCAGAAAATCTTCCTCAAGCAACACCAGTGAAGGCTCAGGACAGATTAGAGCAGAGACGGCTAGTTGCCTCCCAATATCCACTTGCCCTTTCTCCCTGAGAAAGACCACAAATTTTAGCTGAAAATGACTACTCAGAATAAACAACTATATTTTGAAGCCTCCCTTACAGGTAGATGTAGCCATGTTCTGACCACAGTGAAGGGGGTGACTATTGGATGGATCTTCCAAGAAATCTCCTTAAAATGGCCAATCAGGGGCCGGCCCCATGGCTGAATGGTTAAGTTCACACGATCTGCTGTGGCCGCCCAGGGTTTCGCGAGTTATGATCCTGGGCGCAGACATGGCACCGCTCATCAAGCCATGCTGAGGCGGCATCCCACATGCCACAACTAGAAGGACCCACAACTAAAAATATACAACTATGTACCAGGGCGCTTTGGGGAGAAAAAGGAAAAATAAAATCTTTAAAAAAAATAAAAAAGACCAATCAAGTGTTGACTCTCCTTCCTTCCTAATTCCTGAACAGGATGGCTGGAACTCATTCAATCATCATGGCCCATGAGTGAGTGCACAAAGGATGGAGAGTCACAAGATGGAAGGGCCATGGGTCCCTGACAATAATGGAACCACTATAGCAGCCCTGTACTACCTAGCCCTGGGCTTCACATGGGTGAAAATAAATTATCTTGTTTAAACCACTGGTATTTTCGATTGTTATGTGCAGCCAAACTTAATTTGAACTAATATATTACCTACGTAACATATGAACAAAGTGTACAAAACAGTCGTTTTAGAAAATGATAGATATTAAATATCACTGCCTTTCAACAACAGGTTAAAAAAGTTCTGATTTTTCATATTCCTAAAATGTGAAAAACAGTTTAAAACAGTAGTTCACAAAAGGTATAATTTGCTTCCTAATGATACATCTAAGAATGACCCCTAATGCATTTTAATCTGTATTTTCTTATATTACTAGTGAGAATGAACACTTTTGTCTTTTGTAAATCATTTATTCACATCCTTTGTCCATTTATCTACCAGGTCTTATTCTTTTTCTTAGCAGTGTTTAATCTATTTATATGAAGACAACCAAAACTCCCTAGCTATAACATTTCTTGCAAATAATTTTTCCCAGTTTGTTATTTATAACCAGATCTGTTCATCTTTTTCTTTGGTCTTTCCAAAATAGTTTCTAAAACTAGACTTTAGAGTCATCTACATTCAGCTCTTCAAACATCTAGCAACATACACAAAATTCACCTAAGAATGCATCCACCAGACAGCTGATTCCACGCATGGCACGAAAAAATATTTGAGGCAGATGTTTAAGGCAGGGATACTGATTCAATTCTTGTGGCATTCCGCTCACATTCAAGAACTGTTCCTGAAATTTGGGAGTAGAGCTTATAATGGCTGGGTTACTCAAATCCACGGGATTACTATCAAAAAGAGAGAGAAGAATTAATTAAACATTTAGAAGTTCCTTTAGCAATAAAACGCATGCAATCTAATTTAACACCAGGGCTGTCTGTGCCTATTTCTTTGATTCAGAGAGGAGAATGATCTCTATTTAATAGGCTAGGGACTCAAACGTCAACACTCCTTTACAGAAAATTTTCAGTATGTTTACACAAACTTACTCTGCCTGTCCAGAGAATGAGAATCAAAATAAGACTAGAAGTTTCTAATTTTTTAAGAGTATATGTGGATATTTTTCTAATATGTTTGGAATTAAGTGATGGAATGGTAAAACTATAAACAAATCAACAAGAACCCCAAGGAAAATATCTTATTTTAACTTTTCCAATTTCTTAAAAACTGTCTGAAAATCAGGATTAGTATTTGTGTTCATGTGTAGTTACTAAAATCATGTATTTCAAAACAATGCATCTGGGCTTGAGTTATATTTTGTGTATAAATAATTTTAACTATTTCCATTAAAAAACAGATTTAGATTTATACTCAAAATGGTCTGCTTAGCTGTCCATTAAACAGCCTATTCAACTCAAAGTAACCTTGTTAAACAATCTATAGCCAGCATCTGGAAAGAATTTCTACCAGCTACAAAGCCAAAAGAACTAGGCTGAGAAATACAAATCAGTGTACTTCTCTGCCCTTTGAAATCTCATTTTCCACCCACACAGAATCTTAATTTCAAATAATTCCAAGTGGGGAGAGGGAGCACATGTGCATGCAGGGAAAATGGGCTTCTAGCACTAGGACATTGTACCCCTAGAACTGTACTCCATCAGGTGGGGAGAGAAGATGAGGAATCTCTAGCAGCACTGCCTGCCAGGGGTTGCAGTTCATCTGTTCAGAAATTATGAAAACAGGCACTAAGGTTGGAGTGGACTACACCTGAGTGCAACAGAGCTCTGCTAAATTCATGTCTACCTGACACTGAAAACTGAGGAGACAAAGGCATTATACCAGTTTCACTAGAGGTAAACTTGAAATGATTTTATTGGTACTCAAATATTCAGAGAACAGATTGAAGAAAAAAATAAAATTCGAAATGAGAACAGGTAACAAAGAATATGGATTAGATAATAGAAACTGCCTTCCTGTAGCTCCTAATGCCCTGAGTATCTGACACATTTGGAGAGCCTGTTAAAAATCCAGATTCCACCCAGATTTACTGAAACAGAACCTCTGAGCAGGGCCTGAAGGTCAGGTGGCCACGCACAAACAAGTCCAAGGACAAGCATTTGAGAATAGTAGCATTCAAATCAAGGGAAATATTTTTTTACCTGGAAAAAGATAAAGCATTACCATACTAGAAAAAATTTTGGCCCCTGTCTCACCATCATACTCAGCCTCTTCCTAGGAAATTTGCTAATGATCATGGGAGCCCCTTCTGAGTAAGACCCGAATAAGACTTTCATAGACCTGCCTCCCACCCAGCCACAGCTCATTTAACCAGTGGGGTAAAACGTCCAAAAGGTATCCAGAAATCTGCCAGAGACCTACAACTGACATAGCCTAACTAACAAAAATAATTTGATACAATTTGTCTCTTTTGAGAATCTGAGCAAAGGGAAAGCCTCAGTGAATTGAAAGGGTTAGAGTCGGAGAGTCACACAGTACCACAGCTATTTACACCACTGGGCAGTTATCATAAGGCTGTGTGTACCCCAAAGGCAGGAGGAAACGGGCTCAAGGGAAGCCTGAAGGAGAAAGTAAACCGTTTGTATGCACAAGAGAAGCAAAAAAGCCAAGAGAAAAAGAGTCAACAGATGACGGAGCAGCTTGTCACAAGACTGCGCTCTGACCACTCCTCATCATGAGGACTGCTTGCTCACTGCTGCTTGCAGCCCGATGAAACCTCTCCATCATCACACAATAACCCCTCTCTTTCACCTGTGTTTGCTTAAGGAGGTTCCTAGTCTTTACATCCAAAGGAACCCTGAATGAAATACTCAAATTTTTCAGCTCAACAAGAAAGACAAAGCTTGAAGAAATTAGTTAATAGTGAAGAAATGGGAAAACATTATCCAAGAACTAACTCTCAAAAAAGATTCCAGGACTAAAGTTTTACTGGCGATTTATTTCAGACTCTTAAGGAACACATAACTTTCACGGGACAGAGCATGGAAAAGGATAGGAAGTTTCCTATTCTATTTTTTTTGTAAGCTACCAAAACACAAATTAGTCAAAAACTAAAACTAGAGACAATTTGGAAAAACATTAAAAGAACAGCATTCCATAACCAAGCAGAACTTTTCTCTCAGGAATGAAGGATGATTCAATATTGGGAAATAAATTAATATAGCACATCAACAAGAAGAAAAACCACTTAATTGCTTAAATGGAGCCCAATATACAATTTGAAAAAAATGAGCACTATTCTTCATTTTATTTATATTTTTAAATTTTACATTTTGTAATTGCTTAGGAAACCAGGATAATAAAAATAAGTATCTACTATCAACAACTAACATCCCACTCAAAATTTCATGTAGTAGAGGCTTTCCAATGAAAATCAGAACAAAAAAAGGATGTCAAAACCAAATCATTCTTTAAACATTCTTTTTTTTTGAGGAAGATAGCCCTGAGCTAACATCTGCTGCCAATCCTCCTCTTTTTGCTGAGGAAGACTGGCCCTGAGCTAACATCCATGCCCATCTTCCTCTACTTTATATGTGGGACTCCTACCACAGCATGGCTTACCAAGTGGTGCCATGTCCGCACCCGGGATCCGAACTGGCAAACCCTGGGCCGCCGAAGTGGAACATGCGAACTTAACCACTGCACCACCGGCCGGCCCCAAAATTGTATCATTTTAATTCAACAGCGTTCTCTAAGTTCTGATAAATGCAGTAAAATAATATACAGAAATAATTACAACAATAATGGCAATTTTTCAAGTGCCTACCACGCTAGACAGTGTACTGTTTTACATACTTTTTCTTCTTCAATTCTCATAATAAGATGGATACTATCATTATCCCCATTTTATAGATTAAAAAGAGACAGCCTCAGAGAGACTACATCATGTGCTTAAGTCCACAAAGAAAAAAGTAATAGAACTAGAACTCATGTACAGGTCTTAGTGCAACCAAAGCACTTCTAATTAATCACCACAGCATGGATTACTGGCAAGGAGACACTTCTTATTTGTAGATATGTGTCCACCATACTTAGAAATCTCAAAAGAATCAATGAAATACTCAGTGCTTTTTTAAATACCCAAATATAATATACAAAAAGAAAAGAAAAGAAAACACTTTCTATACAGCAATAGCCATTTATAAGATCTAACAGCAGGAAAAAAGTTAACCTTTCACAACATCAGCAGTAAGTACCTAGGAATAATGGTAAAAGAAATATGCAGATCTTTATGAAGACAACTACAAAACACTTCTGTAAGATATTCAAGATTCTAAAAAAGAAAAACATACTCTTAGGCAGACTCGATAAACTAAGATATCAGCTTTTTCTAAATATAAATACAGGCTTAATATAATTCTCATCTTTGGCAGAGTCTGGCTAGCTGTTCACTAGTTCCTCTTTTCCTCCTATGTTGTCTTGCAATTAAGTGTGGTTTGTGAGTTCTGGCCAATGGCATATGGGGAGCAGCGATTTACTTCACTTTAAGGCCTGGTCCATAAAAACCTCCCACGCAATTTTCCTTGCTCTCTCTTCTCCATCTTCTAGCCAGATACAGAGGCTCCTGAGTATAAAGCTGAGGACCTAATAAACCCACATACTGAAGCTGGAAGAGCCTCTGCCAGCCTGTGTCCCTGAACGACCATGTAAGCAAAGCCACTCCCTACCCTGGACTTTACGAAACTTATACTAGAGTAAAGCCAGTAAGACTTTCAAGTTCATCTGCCAAAGCAGGACATGTTCCCTACCCTAATAAATACACAATCCAAACCCCAAAGTTTTTGTGGGATTTTGCTGTTTGCTTGTGTTTTGTAATCTGCCAAATTCATTCTAAAATTCATCTGAGATGTTAAACAGGCAAGAAGAGATCCAAAAATAATTCTAAGAAATGGAAAAAGGGAAAAAGACATTAGGCCTACCAAATATCAATAACCATTATAAAGTTCAAATAATTAAAAAGTGTGAATCTCATATAAGAATAAATGAGGAGATTAATGGGATAATGCACAACCCAAAGACAAAACCTGGTATATATATTAAAAGGAACTGAATGTCACAAAGGAAACAAAGTCAGAAGACGTAACAGGTGAATATCCATCTGATCAAAGAATAAAGACTTTCTAATTTTAAAGGAAATAGAAATGATCAAAGAAAAACAGATTAAAAACAACACTGAAATCACTGAAAGATAAAAAACACAAACTACAATCTGAAAAAAAAAAAAGACAGAAAATAGTTAACACCCCTAATGTATAAAAAGTCATACAGAGTAATTTAGAATCACTAACACACAAACAGAAAAATGAGCTAGTCAGACCAGAAAAAGATATGCAAGGAAATGGTTTAAGAATCAAGATAGTGCACACCAGGAGCTGGCCTAGTGGCACAGTAGTTAACAGTGTGTGCCCCCCTTGGGGGCCCGGGGTTCATGGGTTCAGGTCCTAGGTGTGGATGTACACACCATTCATCGAGTCATGCTGTGGCGACATGCCACATACAAAAATAGAGGAAGAATGGCACAGATGTTAGTTCAGTAACAATCTTCCTCAAGCAAAAAGAGGAAGATTGGCAATAGATGTTAGCTCACAGCCAATCTACCTCACCAAAAAAAAAAAAGATAGTACAAAACAGAATGAAAGTTTCACAGAGCACAAAGATGGGGCTAGTAGAGAGAAAGGTAGAAAGTGATGAAACAGAACTGAATAGAATTACCATACAGAAAGAGATAGCAGGAAGCAGCAATTTATCCCTCTGTGCAATTTCAGGGTGTATCCCTCAGTGAAATTTTAAACAAGGCTACTAGAGGCCCTCAGAGCCAGAGTGACTAGTCGGTGCTGATCACAGAGAGGAGCAAGGCAGTCTTCAGTCCCCAAAGAATGTGACAAGGTCTTGGGAGAGATATCATCATCCATGCTGTGACAACAGGGAAGAGAACAAATGCTTCATCTACGCCAGTGACAAACTCCTAGAGTGTGTAGACCAAGAGCAACTAATGATAGCCTGACCCTGCCAGGACAGGGAGAGCAGAAGGCACCTGATGCAGATGTGCGCGTTGTTCAATTCAGCTCCAGCTGACGATTGTGCTTAGCAGCTACACTCTGAACTCCAGCAAGAGTATAGCAAGATTCCTGCCCTAAGACACTTACAGGTAAAGAGCACATGAAATACTAAAATAACAGTACCTTAACATATGTAAAAAGCGAAACCATGTCTGTGCAACACACTCATTATCCATTTCAGGAGGGATCAGACTGGCATCTTCATCAGGAACTTTAAATGGAGGAAATGATGGACCATATGTAAAGCGTAGCAATCTAGAAAATAAAAATGCACACCACTAAGTTCATTTCTTAACAGAATGAAAGATAACATTTATTATACCTCACTGAAGTGAATAAGATAAACGAAAACACTTGTTTATAAAACAGACAAACTAGAAAGGGATTTCCAGTTTTGTAAAAGATCTAAAAAATTTTTTTAAACATTTAAATGATTTACTTAAATAATATCCATAACTGAGTTACATATTTATATTTTTATATTTTGTTATATAATTTTATAAATTTATATATTTAAATATAAATTTATATATTAATATATATTTAGTATATAAAATTAATTACATAAATTACTTATTAATTATATAAAATATTTTAATTTACATGTATATAAATATATAAATTATATATTAATTTGTACTTATAAATTTTATAATTTGTATATATTATTGATTACATAAAATAGTTAATTCTATAAATTAATATAAATTTATATAATTAATATTTGATATATAATTAATATAAATTCATATATTATTTAAGTTTATAAAATTATAAGTCATTTATAAATTAAATATATTTATATAAATTTTAATACATTTTATTATGTATAGCTCTGTAATATATAATATGCAATATGTACTATTTATAATTATATAAGAATTTTATAATATGTAATACAAATTGCAAATCATATATTATAAAATAACATAAAATTATAAATTTTTACATTTTTACGTGATACAATTCATAAAAAACTATAAACAATTGCAGATATAATTATATAATATGCAATTATATTTACATAATTATAAATTTAGTCACATAATAAAATTATATTGAATAATTTAAATTATTTTTAAAAAATTCATCCCACTGCAAACTCCTTCAACACAACTAACAACTAAGCTATAATTTATTCATAATAATAACTGCTATATAACTTTACATGAAGTTCAGAATTTATAGTGTAGCTTAAAAGTAATTCAAATACTTAATTTAACAGTAATATTCCAAATGTATTAAAACTGTTCAAAAACCTTTGACTCAATTGTTCTACACCCAGGGATTATATCTTAAAGAAATAACCAGAATACACACAAAGACTATGTATAAAGTATTCATATCAACAATATTTTTAAAGTAAAACACTGGGACTAACATATATCAAAACAACAGGGAAATCATTGAATGAATTATAATTCCATTTATATAATGAAAACCTACAGAGCCATTAAAAATATGATCTCAAGATCTATTTAAGAATGAAAAAAGGCACATGTAATTAATAGGACAAGAATCAGACATCAAATGAAAAAAGCAGATAGTAATACTATACAGAATAATCTCAAACTGATTTTTTAAAAAGAGAACTAAGTGGAAAAAAATACATTAAAATTAAAAAGAAGTACTATTTAAAAATAGATTCATAATATTGACATTCGCCAAGATATATTGGAATCAAAATATTGCAAACCTTCATCTCTTAGTTTAAGTGATGACAAAGATATAAACATTTTATTAACTTAGAAAAAGACAAGCCTATCTTCCAATACATAACACCACCGACAAATTATTTGTTTCCTCCTCTACACACTCCCCCAATCAAACCTGAATAAGATCAAGTTTCTAGATCTAACTATCAGTTGACAGGAAATACAGGGACAGAGGAATATGTTAACAGAACTAAAACATAAGCACAAAAATCCAGAATGTAAAATACTCTGTAACACAAAACAACCCAGTTTCTTCAACAATTAAAAAAAAACCAGCAAGGAAATAAAAATGAGAGAATGGGCACCTACAGTTTAAAATAGGCCTAAGAAACATGTCAAGTCTGACACACAATGTCTGAACCTTGTTTGTTTTCTGATTCAATGGAATTAACTATAAAAACAAAAAATTGAGACATTCAGGGAAATTTGAACAGTGAATGGCTAACTGATATTAAAGAACAGTTAACATTTTTTTAGGTGTGATAATGGTATCGTGATTGTTTAAAAAGAATCCTCGGGGCCCGCCTGGTGGCGCAGCGGTTAAGTGTGCACGTTCCGCTTCTCCGTGGCCCAGGGTTTGCCGGTTCAGATCCTGGGTGCAGACATGGCACAGCTTGACAAAAGCCATGCTACGGCAGGCGTCCCACGTATAAAGTAGAGGAAGATGGGCATGGATGTTAGTTCAAGGCCAGTCTTCCTCAGCAAAAAGAGGAGGATTGGCAGTAGTTAGCTCAGGGCTAATCTTCCTCAAAAAAAACAAAAAACAACTACCTACTTTGGTTATAAAGTAGCATGTTGTATTAGGGTCCCATTTCTGTAAAATTATATATAAACATATATAAAGAATTTCTGGTGAACTTAACTTTTTCTGTTATACCCTTCTTGGTTTGCTTTTTTAAAATGATGAATATTTTAATAATCAGAAGAAGAGTGGGATTTTGGAAGGGGGGAGTTAGGGTGCAGAATTTATCTGCTTCTCCAAGATACTTGCTTAATCTGAAAGGTTTTAGATTAGATGGGCACTTGTCAAACTGCTATATCTGCTTTTTAAAAGTGGTTGGATTCTATATCTAAGGTACAGTAATAACAGACACAGGATACAAGTTTTTTACCATGTATTCCATGAATCCCAGAAAGACAAAGAACTAGGGGAAAGCTGCCTAAGGCCAGATGGATGAAGGCAGGCAAGTCAATGATAACCTACCTTGAAGTGAGCGCACAGATGACCTTGCTCCACTGCTCCACCACTGCCGGGTGGTGCCTCCAGTTAGCCACCATCTCCTTGGCTGTTTTCCAATAAGGAGGTGTTGGGAAGCACCGAGTACAAGCTAGTAACCAAACCTCAAAGAGAACACCAATCAACTTCTCTGCCAGATTCTCAGCAATGCCACCTTACCAATAAAAAGAAAGCACATCTTTGGCATACTTATTTTTAAAGCAAAATGTTTAATTCACTGATTTGGGAGAATTGGTCAAAAAATTTAAAAATGCAATGTTAAGTTTTGACTTTCAAATAACCGTTTAATAGCAAGAATGAGAAACCATTCTTACGAGCTCTTATGAAGGAAATCATGGATACATCAACCAATGATTGCTTTGAAAGTTTTCAAGTCATCCTGCTCAGTTCTTATCAAAGATAACCTTCTATTCTTATCAGAGATAACCTTCTAGCGAGTGGGACATGAACACATAGGGGAAAAGGGAAAGGATAGGTGTCTGTGATAAGTAACTGCTATGAGTCAGTTTCTGTGCCAAGTAGTTAACACACACGACCTCACATAATCCTCACATTAATTCTGAAGGATAGGTATTTATAACATCTATTACCAATTATCAATTAAACCTATTTTGAAGATGAGAAAACTTACATTCAGGAAATCTAAGTAACTTGCCCAAGTTCACACAGCCAGTAAGTGAAGAAATCAGAACAAATACCCAGGTCTTTCTACCGCCAAACTTTGTTATAAAATGCTTCAGGTGTTTGAAAGCCACCCTTCAAGGGGTAGGGGGACAAAGAAGACAGCAAAAGGACTGATGCTGGGCAGGACAGAGCCTCAAAGATGAAAACAGAGCTGTTCCTCTGTTGTGAGCCCTGGAACTAGGGAGAAAAGCAGTGGTCTGTACTCTGCATAGCTCCACAAGGCAAACTTGGGACTAGTAGGAAAAGGAATAAGGATGTACATTTCAAACGCACAAAAACAAAGTTTCAACAGTAACAAGCCCCAGAAGGGGATGAACTGCCCACCTTATGTTGCTATTATTCCTGGTATAGGGAGCGTGTAGCAGAGCGCCAATGAATCAACGACTGGCCAGGGTAGTCCTATTATGGGGTCCTTTTCAACACTAAAATTCCATGATTCCTTTTAGATATTTTCCGGGACACTGAATTTATGTGAGAGCACAAGCACACTCACATGTGTTAGTAAAGACACTACACAGATGAATAAGCAACAATGGAACTCGGAACTGGAACATCAACTTACAGTCTGTGTACACTGTGCTGTAACATACAAAGCAGGGCTTCTAAAATACACACTAAAGTCCTATAAAACTGGAGGCTTTTTAATGGTTAGGTAATGAATGACATACTGTCATACTTCCAAATAGAACACTTTAAGACTTTGTAGGTTTCATTTGCTGAACAAAATATCTCCTGTAGCTATCAAGTTTTCAGAGTCTACTTTGATAACTACTTTGTAATCAGGTACACTACTTATAGGCTCTAATTAAATTAATTAATTGTTTCTTATATAGGTTCTATCTTCATATCCTAAAAAAGCTACTATTCCTGTCATTATCAAACGTGTTAACTCACTGAGTCTGTCACTGAGGGTAAAATAACGTCATATTGTGCCTTTCAGGGTTTCCGTTCTGAGACTTGTTAACCTTGGTTTGTCAACTATTGTGCCAAAATTTAAATGCCCACTGAGTCTACTACACATTGAGTTTAAAGTGAACTATATTTGAAGCTCAGAAATAAATTAGAAAAAAAATAAACAAACCTTGAACAGTTGGCGGGGCTAGAAGTATGTCATTAATCTGCAGAAGAAACAACAGTAAGACTTCCCAGGTTTCTCGGGCCATGATGGATGACTCACGGGCCAGTTTCTGAATGGCTCTCAGGACCTGTAAGCATAGTCGAATCTGACTGGAGCCCTGTTCCTGTCTGAAGAAGACAGACAGAGATCACTGACAAGCCTTGAGGAGAGAAAGCAACAGCTTAAGGACAGGTGACTTATAGATAACAACAAGTAATGCATCAGCAGACATGACTAGGTACCCCCTCTTCAGTTCAAAGCCACTTCCCCGTCATACAGTTCGGCACTCTGGGATCTCAACCTTCCACTCCTATGAGAGCTTGAAAAGCTCCTGGCGGGGGGAGGAGCGTGGGGATACTAGAATGTAAGCTTCACCTCTGGATTTTCTAAGTCTAAAATGTGCCTGGAACATAACAACAGGCACTTAACAGGTTTCTGCTGAGTGCATGAATAAATACCCACAACCACTTCTGCCGCTCACGCTGAAGCAGAATGCCCTTTGTACTCTTTTTAAATTTTCTTACACACATTCACAAGAATTCTGCATGCGATTTCATAGTGCTCACAGTCCCTCTGAAGCCAATGTCTACTAGAGAAGAGCCTACGGACCCAATGGAATATCCTAACAGGTCTCCAAAATTGATGAGGCACGGAGGCAATTGTCTCAGAAATGAGCACCTGAAGAGGAAGACAGAAATCCAAGCCCTGGCCCTTATCCCCACTTTCCAAAGTGGACCACCTGAAAATTTTGAGAACAGTGAAAAACCCACTGCATTAGCAAATGGTGAGTTGGCCTCCAGATCTCCTATGTAAAACCCAAGACAAGTAACTAATTTTATTAAAACAAATCTTGAGGACAAGTTTCTATATACGATGACTCATGTCACAAAGAACTGATAAAACATGTTTGAATCAGAGTAGGGAATATCAAAGCCTCCTCGAAAAATCCAGAAAATGAAGTGAGTGCCCATAGAACTCCTACCCAAACATTAGGATAGAGATTCTCAGATTCCGGGCCATGACCCAGAAAGCCAGACACTTTACCCTGGAGCTGCAAACAAATGACACCACTAAGTTTTCCCTAAAGAAGTCAGACCTAAAGCGAAATGATGAGACATTCACCTAGGAAAAGCAAAGAGCCCCTAAAAGCAGGGAGATGTCCCTCATTCAGCCAGAGGTAAATCCAGTCCACGTGAAGCCGTGAGGCTCAAGATTTTGTCTATTGCTGCTTGAAGAACGCTAAGAAATTATATAATAGCCCCAAACCTCATCTAGCCATACAAGAGAAAGCCCAGATTAAGAAATAAAAATTCCACTAGTGGTCCTGGAGCTGACACTCTTCCAAGCTAGCGGTAACACTGCAAGCCTCCCAAATGGTAACCTAGGCCTACCAAGAATTTCCAGGTATCTGCCCAGTGGCAGTAAAGGAAACATCTACTCCTTAGGTACTGTAACCTCACTCACAAGGCCTATGTCCAAGTTTCTAAAGCTAAGAGAAACAACATAATCTTTACTAAAAAATAAACAGAAAGGTTTAAACACCAGAGATTTTCCTTTCCTCCTAATATTTTCAAAAGCAACTTGTGATCTTCAGAAAAACTGTTCTAGAAAGGGGCTGGTGAACTATTGTCCATGGGTCAAATCTGGCCTGCCATCTGTTTTGTAAATAAAGTTTTATTGGAACACAGCTATGCTCATTCATTTACCTATTGTCTATAGCTGCTTTCTCTACGCTAGCAGAGTTGAGTAGTTATGATAGACACTCTATGGTCCACAAAGCCTAAAATATTTACTGTCTGGCTCTTTACAATAAAAAGTTTGCCAACCACTGCTTTGGAAAAATATCATGTTTTTTAAAGTGCAGTATAGGGGCCCGCCCAGTGGTGCAGAGGTTAAGTTCGCATGCTCCACTTTGGTGGCCCACGGTCCACGGGTTCAGATCCCAGGCGCTGGACCTATACACCACTCATCAAGCCATGCTGTGGAAAAGTAGAGGAAGACTGGCACAGACGTTAGCTCAGCGACAATCTTACTCAAGCAAAAAGAGGAAGACTGGAAACCGATGTTGGCTCAGGGCCAATCTTCCTCACTCCCCCCTCCAAAAAAAGTACAGTTTATTTGAGCAATGAAAACCCTAATCGATTTTAAAAGATGGTTCACTCTTCACTAAATTATGAAAATAAGAAATCAAATTGATAGGCAAAAAAGAAAGGTTACATCCACTCTGACAATCTCTAGCAAAGTGGTAAGGCAGTTTCCTCTATTTTGAGTGTCACTTTCTATAAAAACAACTAATTAAGTAAACTTGTTGACTGTTTTGCAAACTATCTGAATCAAATAAAAATTAAAACTTCCAATAATGGTAGATGAGATCATAACTCTCAATATTAGCACTGAAAATATTCAGCTCCCTAAGACACTATTGGCCAGGAGAACTCTAATAGTCAGTTCAATACCCTCTCAGAAGTACTCACACACTTTTGAGAAAACAAGCTAATTACCAAAGAGCAAAATGAACAATTTACAAGGTAATCATGCTTCGCAAAAACAAAAGCCTAATTAACTCAAATGCCATTTTTTCATCAATACAAACTAACCTAGCACTGAGACATAGTAAGAGTACAAGGAGCTGAGATGTAGTGGCAATACTACTCATGAGACTGTTCCATGCACAAAGAAAAAGCCCAATAAATTAGTCTCCTCAATGGGATGACAAGAAAGCATTAAAACTATTACAGTAGTCCCCCCTTGTTAGGGAGATATGTTCCAAGACCCCAGTGGATGCCTGAAATCATGGATAACACCAAACTCAGTATGTACTGTTTTTTCCTATACATATATATCTATGATAAAAGTTTAATTTATAAATTAGGCACAGTAAGAGATTAATAACAATAACTAATAATAAATAGAACAATTACAACAATGTACTGTAATAAAGGTTACCATAGAGCTTAGCAACCTCAGCATACAATTTTTTCCTTTCATTATTAAGTCAAGAACGTTCACCTTTTCACTTAAAGAAAGCACCTTACAGCTTCTCTTTGGCATATTCCAATTACCAGCATCACTACTCTTGCCCTTTGGGGTCATTAAGTAAAATAAGGGTTACTTGAACACAACCACTTGGATACCACGACAGTCGATCTGATAATAGGCAGGTAGTGGATACGCTGGACAACGGGATGATGCACTCCCAGACAGGACAGAGTGGAATGGAGTAAGACTTCATTACACTACTCAGGATGGCACACAATCTAAAACTTATGAATTGTTTATTTCTGGAATTTTCCATTTAATATTTTCAGACCTCAGTTCACCATGGGTAACTGAAACTGTGGAAAGCAAAACCACAGATAAGGGAGGACTACTGTATACCATTTTAGAAGAACCTGCTTAGCTACAAACAACATGCTAATTACTTCCAACCATTTCCTGTTATTATTTCTACTTGAAATCAATAAACACAAGCAATCAGCATTTAATCCACACCCACAGTAATACCAGTATTGCGCCAAGTACTGGAAGCTTGAACAACCCAGTTCCTGCCCTCAAATTGGTGAGATGAGGAAATGAGACATACACATTTTAAAAGATCAGCAATAAAACAGTGGAGAGATACAAGAATGACACAGGAAGTAGCCTATAGGTTCAGAGAAGGTGTGATCACGGTGGGCATGGATGGTCACATAAGGCTTCTCTTAAAGAGAAGGCAGAATTTAAGATGAATCAACAAGAGATGTGGACAGGCAGGAGAAGAGGAGGAGGAGGAGGAAAACAAAAGGGTAGGCCATGATGGGGAAGATCTTTAGGGAGTCTTGGGGAAGGTTTAATTTATGAATCTGACCAAAGAGTAGCACTCCTGCTGAATTAGTGGCAGCTAATCTGGTTAGGGGGCCAGATTACAGCAGGCATTTCACACAAGGTAAGGAATTTACACTTGTTCCTACAGATCAGAGTTCTTAAAAGAGATTTTTCTTTTTTAATTCAGATTTTCCAAAGTAATCTTCCTTCTAAATTTAAAAAGCTACAATTTACAGAGAGAGTTTTTGCATGAGTCGAAGTCCCTCAGCATCTAACAGATGAAAAGCTCTAATCAGAACTTTTCCAAAAGGAGGCAAGCCCCCTTGCCCCTTTCTCAAAAAATAGCTGAAAACAGATTTTTCTTACAGGAAATTCCAATGGGTAGGGGACTAACGCTTTCTTCTCCATAATTTTCTATATTTGCTGAATTTACAAGGATATGTCAAAAAAAATTTTCAAGCACAAGTAAGGCACATGTCTTACATTATGATATTTAAGGTCTTTGCCTCAGAAGATGGGGAAAAAAATTAGCAACAAACTGTCAAGGGTAATCTTTTGGCCTAGTACAAATTTGCCCGTAATAATTCCAGTTTGCTTAATTCAATGTCTTCTTTCTCTCATAAGAAACATTCATCTTAAGGTAGAAGGCTTAGTTGCCTTTAGCTTAAGTGGAGCCAAAAATTATAGGCAAAAGTATGTTTTCTGAGTGGAAGGGAAAGGGGTCACAGTATCTTAATATCTAATAACTATCGGATCCTAGAAGCAAAGCCAAAAGCCTTTAAAATGAACACACACTTGTTAAAAATTTCTAGTAAACATTACAAAAGACCATCCTTTGTTTCATATTAATATACTCTATAATTGAATGAGAAATGAAAGTTACTGTTCAAAGGGCTAACAATGAAATCAACTCCTATAAAATAAAAAAGGAACATTTATGGATATTTCATTATGATCCTGATAATAGGCCAGATAGACTGGTGTAGCTTACCTTGGTACAAAAAGATTTTGCAGGTGTTTCAGTATACTTTGAACATACAGATTAGGCTCTTTAATAACTGGCAATGGAATAGAATCTTTCGGCAACACTAAAGCCATAATCCAGTCTGTATATACATCAACACAATATTTTACAGTCTCTCCATCCAATGGAAGGGTCAGTCCATAGCAAATGACTTCCATGGTCCATTTTACCTAAACAAAAGAAAATATACATATAAAATTATCACACATCCCTATCTATACTTCAGTAGACTGGTTTAAAATATTAACCTCTTTTGGGCCTGGTCCAGTGGCATAGTGGTTAAGTTCATGGACTCTGCTTCAGCGGCCCAGGGTTCATGGTTATAGATCCCGGGTGTGGACCTACACACTGCTCATCAAGCCATGCTGTGGCAGTGTCCCATATACAAAATAGAAGACGACTAGCACAGATGTTAGCTCACAATCTTCCTCACCAAGGAAAAAAAATTAACCTCTTTTATTGCCAAAAACCTCTCAATTGACACTATATTCATCTCAACATACATATCAGATTTATTCTAGAGAAGGTACTTTCCAAAAATAAGACACACTCAGACCGTATTTCCTAAGCGAAAGATTTAAGAAGAAAATAAATTACTTATTTCCAAATACCAAGCCTATATCAGCTTTTAGCCTTGAGACTTTATTATTGTTTGCTTTGTAAAATAAAAAATAAGTACAGGTCATCTTGATTTTCCATAGAGATTGGAAGCAGAGAAACAGAAAACTTTAGATGTCTTTCTCCACTTAATTTGCCTACAGGTATGTGTGTCATTTAGGAAACCACACACATAAATTCAATCACATTTATTTTCCAGACTACGCAATGAAGACAAACAACAAAAAGGAAGATGAACTGCTCAGCTCTTATTTTGTGACTATTTTCTCTGCCAAAGAAAATAATATTTTAAATGGAAGGGGGAGAACAAACACAGGTGAGAAGGGACTAAAGCTGGGTAAGATATTAATAAGCCACTTAGCTGCACTAAATGAGTTTCAGCCTCCTGACCCATCTCAATCACATCCTAGGGGCTGAGAGAACTTGCCTAGGAGACTGCTGAACCACTGCCTGCAGTCATGAAGAATGAACAAGATGCGATAAGGGCAAATAGCCCAATTTGCAAAAGAGGATAAAACTATATTCTAGATACTGTAGACTGGAAAGTTTAAGTGAATTTCAGACAGAACTCTGGGACAAATTACTAAGCAGATAACCAATGATTACTTATAAGGGGAAGCAAGATCACTGGAAACCAGCCTGCTCAAAAAGAACAAGTCATGCCAGACGAGCTCCATTCCTTTATTAACAGGGTTACTATGAAGGCAACTGATAACTGTATAAGCCTGGCAGTTTACAAAGTATTTCATAAACATCAACTCACCATCAAAATAACTCTGTGTGAGAGGGTGAACTGTCCTCACTTTACAGATAAGGAAACCGAAGCTTAGCAAATTAAGCAATGGTGGTTTGGAAACAGCGGAGTTGGAAATTTGAACCCTGGTCTTCCAACTAGAAATGTGAAGCTATTCTCACCATGCCATTAACAGCCTTCCCTGGCAAAGGAGGATCTGGGCTTTAACAAGAAATTTGGTCAGATACAGGATATCCTTGTAGACAAGATGGAGACTTACAGTCCAGAGGGAGGTAGAATGGCTGGATTTATAACTGGTCGAAACACCACATGAGAGAATAACAGGGGATTAATGTACCAAGATCATTTTGGAAGAAAATGCTCACTGGCGTGCCAAAGGCCCTACCCAGACCTTAATTTAGGAAAAAAAAAAAAAAAAGAGGAAAACAGATTATATGCTGACCATTTGTAGATATCACAAATCTAAAAAGGATAGCTAACTTGTTAGATAGAAATTCAGGAGTCAAAAAGACTTCAATAGCTTAAAACTAAAGTTGAATCCAACAAGATAAATACATATATTGAAATTTTTAAGTTCAAAAACAACCACATGGGGCTGGCCCCATGGCTGAGTGGTTAAGTTCGCATGCTCCACTTCAGCGGCCCAGGGTTTTACTGGTTCGGATCCTGGGTGCGGACATGGCACTGCTCATCAGGCCATGCTGAGGCAGTGTCCCACATGCCACAGCTAGAAGGACCCACAACTAAAATATACAACTATGTACTGGGGGTATTTCGGGAGAAAAAGCAGAAAAAAAACAAAAAACAATAACTATAAAGGCTAAGGGTAGAAAATATATAATGGCAATATAACTAATATAATGTATAACAGCAACAAATGCTAAAGAAGACTATGACAGCACAGTGAAGCTGTGACAAATTTTAGGGGGGCAGGTGGGATTCAGCTGCACAATAGAAAAAAGTTTAAAAGAGGTTGCAAGTCCCTAATTATCAGATAAAAGACAAAGGAGGAAATATCTTTGGTGATATCTTCACACAACAATTTAACCGTATAATTCTAGAGGACACTGGATTCAAGGACTGTTCTCTCATATCCTTTTGAGGATGGGAAAGGAGAATAAACAAGGGCTGCAGTGGAGCACCTCTATTTACTCACATGCCATCTCTTCCCAGGAGAAGGCAGCAAGGGATTACAGATACGCCAAGAGGGGAGAGCACCAGGGCAAGCAAGCACTGGTCCTCAGGGCTAAGTCTCTGCTAGGGTACTCTGAGGAGAAAAAAATGCTCCTCAGAAAGAAGGGCTTTGCCCTTTACCAAGCCATGGCCTACAGAGGGTAAACTGCCTCCAGAACTATAAGCTTTAGTCTTCCATTTGGATTAGTCTTCTATCTAGATTAAACCTAATCTCTCCTTCATGAGAAATCAAAAAGTAACAGAAAAAAACGGCGGGGGAGACGGGTAGGTCTGAAAAATAGGTAAACCCAAAGCCTGAAGGTTCTATGAATGTCCTCAAGCACAGAGGACAAAGTTCTAATCCTGATCTTAGCCAGAATTCATACTAGCAAGCTCCTATATCACTCCATTCTCAGGGCTCCTTCATGACTTCCCACTGGCAACTTAACTTCAGCTCAGTCCCCTGAATCCAAGAACAGAGGACCAGATCCAGGCGAAGCCACTCCAAGAGCCCCCTATCTTTAGTGACAGAAAGCACAACTCCAATTCCAACCACTTGGGCTCACATCCATACAGGTTTAGCTGTTCTGCAGCACTTTTAAACCTGGAAGTCAGGTAAGGGTAGGCAGGGATGGAGACACGGG